>NW_020271335.1:7195328-7211221 GCF_002803265.2 Melanaphis sacchari
ATCAAAGTATACTATAATAATGTATATATCTAATAAGATAAACATATATAACATATATATATATATATATATATATATATATATATATAATTCAATGTTCAATATTGCCACAATGTT
Source organism: Melanaphis sacchari (assembly GCF_002803265.2). Classification (NCBI taxonomy): domain Eukaryota; kingdom Metazoa; phylum Arthropoda; class Insecta; order Hemiptera; family Aphididae; genus Melanaphis; species Melanaphis sacchari. The sequence continues at coordinate 7,195,446 of NW_020271335.1, forward strand.
AAGTTCTTTTTTTGCCAAATTTACAAATTTTATAATAATACAATACTCGTATAATATGTATCCTGTGTTTAACATAATACGTATGTGTATATATTAAACAAAAAAATTATTATAATTTATGAGTTAATTTAAATTTAAAAAAAAAATAATAGTACCTATGTTTAAGCTACTTATTTATATTATAAAATGCATAAATAATTCAAATCTGCATAATACTGCTAAAAATACATAAATATTTTTATCTGTAAGCTAGGTTTTCCGAACTAAATCATCGAACCAATTTTGATGTAATTTGATATGGATAGATTACTTGAACCCTAAGAAAGGATATAAGATAAATTTATTTTCAGCTTACTCGCTCATCATCACTCTTCAAAATTGTCGATATACAAGTGAAACTACATATCATAAGTGTGTAATACAATATATATGTATATATATATTAAAATAAAAAATATATCTATTCATGCGATCCTTACGATTTTTATATAGTGAACTGATTTGATAATAATATAATATAAAATTATGCTACGTTTCAGTCAAAATCGTTTCATATCGAAACGTGTTAATTCTATGCGATAAATATTAAATGTATCGTAGGAATTATATATCACGGGATACACGTCAACGCCACTACAAACGAAGATTACGTGTTGAAAAGGATGAGAAAAAATGCCATCACCAGGACCTATTTATAGTATATATGTATAATAAAATATTAAAATGTGTACATCAATAATAAAACAACGATAATAGCATTTTAAATACGTATCGTATCGATTACATACGCTATCGGCTTTCGAAAAGACATGGGCGTGATAAGACCACCACCGCCGCCGCCACTCTCTCGTTTTGGACTCCCACGGAGAGGCGGTGATTCTGCACCAGATGACGACATTTAAGCGTGTGTAAATCATATCATATAATATGGTTATAATTTGACAGAATCAACGACGACGGTGACAAGCTATTTGTGTATAATAGCAATATGTATCGCATGTTTATAATATAATATATTATAATATTATTTTTATTATTTCTTCATTATTTCGTCGCTTCTCGATATCGTGTTTTATGTGTACATTACTTTAACATCGCATAGCATGTTTTGCTTGGGCGCGCGTGTTATCGCCTCGTAAGGACCCGCCACCGCAAACGACACTGTTGCACAGTATCATAACGTGTCATGTGTGCTCACTGCTCATGTTCATCTCCGTCTGACACGCCACACACAATCTGCAGACGTATCGTATCGCATGTTTTACATTTGAAAAAATAGATAAACGGACCACATAATAATATAATATACACACCGGATGGCTCAAGATATCTAACAAAATAATAATAATAGCTACATTTCCTCTGCAGCAACCGTACTGCAGTATTGCGCATCTAATATAATTATATTACATATCTTTAACCTTATATATATGTATATGTATGTATGTATGTATGTAAATATTAGGTTAGGGACTTCAAGCATTATTTAAGTAGATGTATTTTTAGCAGAGTAAGACTAAAAATCCTGTTTGGGGTATAAAACGTTATTTTATAAGTTATAAGGTTTTTTACTTGTTATTAGATCATTATGTACGGCGTGTTCGTATTGTCTAGCTGTTAACAAAATATTTTAGCATATTTAAAAAAAAAAACTTACAAAGCAGTTTTAGATTTAAAAAATCCAACTTTGGATTTATACCTGAATCTATAACACTTTCAAAACAAAATTAGTCTGATTTATTAAAATTTATGTAAAATTCACATAATAACATTAACAAATTATAAAATGTATTAAGCTACTCAAATACAAACTACTCGCAAAGAAGCTAAATCACGTTTTAAACAAAAATTCCGGTTTCAAACTAATGTTGAAAATTTTAAAATGGTGAATTACTTTATAAATACGCGTACATTTCTTCCATTAATGAGAAACAATTCCTTTACGATCACAGTATAATTTTCAAGGAAAAAATAAGTCAATATTTAAGTCATCAATAATTAGAATATATTTAAATGTTTTTAGAAAAGTTTCTATACTTCATTATTAATATTATCACACCATTCAAACCACACTTAATCGCGCATTTTTAACCCAACAGCGGTAGCGATGGTGACGACGACGCAGACTATAGATAAAATGAAATATTATAATTTTTATTTTTAACGTCAGTAATAATAACCATAATCCTGCTAATATATATCTCCGTCGATGTGATTTATAGCTCGCCCGGTAGTGCATATTATTATACAATACATCGTGAAATGCCCGACGATAACGTCGCGACTCTGGATTACGACGACTTATTATTTTATGTGCTCTTGTTGAGCAATGGCGACGTTTTTCTAGGGAATTTTTCGAATTGCGCGGCAAGTATAGGTACGCGAAAGATATGTTGATAATAATAATATGTTATCGTATCAGGAGACATCTGCTGCGGCATTTTTATTATTATTATATGATCGTGCGTTTATATACAAACAGAATTATAAACTTTAATGTATAATAATCTAATAAAATAATATGTAGATTATAAAGTATGTTATTTGAAACGAAAATCGAATGTTTACATTTATTTATTAAATACTGCATCCTATTCAATTTATATATTACATAATGTAAACAATATTATCTTATTCTTCGTTTACTTGATGAAATAATCATACATTTATAGTCAAAATCTTATTTATGAATGGTTATCCCAATTGAGAAGACGAAAACCGAATATAAGATTAAATCAAACGTATGTAAATACTTGGCAGTTGGTACAAACTTTACCTATAAAATAGATATAAAAAAATATATAAATGAACACAATTATGAACATTAACTAATATTATATTATCTAATTAGTTGGTTTTTAAATTATTAACTAAATAATTTTACGAAATATCCACAAAAATAATTTTGCTTTTCCCGTTAATATAAAAAAGTAATAATTTAAATTAAAATCGTATTAATAAATATTTATAACTTTAATTACAATAACTAATTGTCACTGCATACTCACCATAATCTGAAATGAAACTAAACAAATTAATGTAGATTTCTTTTGTTTATCATTTAATCAACAAAAACCTGCAATTTCCTAAACCATTACGGTGATTTAATATTGTTAAAGTGTAAAATAAGGAGAAATAGTAATATGGATTTTTAACAAAATTTTTATTTATTATTTTAAATATTTTTAGAATATCAATTTAATACATATATAAAATTCACAAAACTGATATAATTCACACCTATACTTCAATGATTTTAGTTTAATTTAGATAACGAATAATATGGCATAGCTTTAATTATTCGTGTTTATTTTTAGTTTTTAATTTAATATCAAATCAATAAAATCAAAAGATATCTCAATACATTTTTATAATGTATTATGAGTAGTATAATTTCCTTAAAAAAATCAAACAGAAATAGGAAATTCAAAGTGTAATAGATATTCGTACAATTTATTATATCTTTTATATATTTAACACGAAAAAATGTACAATAACTTCTATTAAAATCTTATAAAATAATAAACAAATAAATTTAGATTGTGCCACAGACAACTCTTTTACGCTACAACAATAAGGTATTTATGAATCACCTCATCACAAGTTCATCTGAAGAATAAATTATACTATACTAAATTTTTTTGATTACGTGAATCTTTAGAACACACAGTTAATAAAATATTGTATTATTGATGATATGCATCACTGTAATGATAATCAAAAACTATAAAAATTATTATCCTCATATATGTTTCTTGGCCATCATTCGCATTTCTTACATAAACGTGTTCACAGCTAAAATGTAGGTAGTTTATAATCGTGTGTAAAATATTATATTTTATTTTATAAATTTACAACAGTAAACCTCCTCTCACACGTGTTAATACGTATGTATATAAATATTAAATATAGGTAGGTACGCAAAGGTCATCATGACAAAAAAAAAAAAAAACGAACGCACCCTTTTTGGACAAGGAGACGTCATTAAATATTGACAAAAAAATGTCCTATTTGCCTTATAATATCGTAATTATATCTACAAAAACTAATTTCCCAATATATGCTTCAAAATAATACATACAGTGTGAATCACAAGTATGCTCAAGTGTCCTGTGATGTCACAAAATTCTTATTTTCAAATGAAATTTTGTTGAGAAGATAATTAAAATGTATATACTAAGAGCGGTGGCTAAAACACCCCCCCCCCTTTTACTTTATTTATATCAAAAATATATTTTTGTAATATAGGAATCGGTCCAATCATTTGGTCGTGGTAAAATGTATTCTGTTATACCATAGTCATACACTACCACGGTTTAAGATAAACTTCATTTTAAACGGTGCACACAGATTAGGCATTATAGACTGATATAAATATTAATGTTAATATTTGCATTATAATTATTTGAAAGTTAAACGTATGTTATAATTCATTGAAATAATTTGTGACTACATTGTAGGAAATATGAAATCTTTCATTAGTTACATTTTATTACAAAAAATACCCCCCCCCCCCCCCCCCTAAAAAAAATCCCAGTTACGCTATTGACTAAGGGCAAAAGTCATCAAAAATTATTTTATAAAAATATACAATAACTAATAACTAATATTGGAGTTAATATTTATTATTTAGTATTTATTTATACTATTAGAATTTAAATAGATTCATTATTAAAAGGAATAATGGACATCACATACATGGTGATTCACCCTGTATATAGATACATAATATTTAAGTATACTTTTGTGACCGTATAACTGCGATTAATACGATAGATAAAAAATTCCAATGTTTTTTTCCTCATGATGACATAGATACCTATACAAAATATGGAAAATTATGGTTTATCGGTAAAATAATTATGGAATAATTTCTACACGAAAGCTAAACACGTCAAATAATAGCCAAACACAGTTTTAGCAGGTAAAGTAATAGTTAACTCATGTACGTTTAATATATTATCAATACCTATCATATTTCCGGAATATCGAATCAAAAAGACTACGATAGTCTCTCACTTTTATTATTATTATTATTATTATTATCATCAACTAGTCGACAAAAGTTGATTTTTTTTTTTTTTTATTTAGTAAATAAAAAGAGAATTGCAAATATTAAATTATTAAAAAACAAAAAATATTAGTTATTTTTATTCATTATTATTTAATATTAATATTGGTAATTTTTTCTCATAAACGCCATGCCCATAATAGAAAGAGTTCTACCATTGCTATCACATAAATGTTTTTCATATGGCACATAACTAATAGAATGAAATATATCGGATACGTAGTTTTTAAAATTTTTCTGTGAAATTTGTTTTAATAATTATTAACCACTAAAAACACATTATAATCGTATAACAAAAGCAAGATACTATCCGCAGTTGGATAACCAGCAAGTATTATAAACTTGCAAAATATTTATACATATTTACTAAATATTTTGAATAGTCTTACGAGATATTTTATGGACTAGGCACTTCCATAGCCACTCGTATTCTTTTTTTTCTAAATATATGTAAAAAATAAATTCAAACACTTCACAAAATTAATTTGTACTTTTCTTTCCTCATGTTTAAAAGTTTTTAACACAATACTATATTATTATACGTATAATTTATACTTAAACTAAGTTACCATTAAATTATAAGCATATCATGTATTGCTACATTAAATAGAACAATATTTTTGATAAGAACAATTTTTTTTACGTGTAAATGTATATTCACTCGTATCTTCCGGAACCGGATGTCAAGTCGTTCTCGTTTTTTCAATAGTCGTGAGAAACCACTCGAATCACGCGGTGGTTGATAAACAAAGACTGTCACCATAATGATATATTCGTCACTACTTGCCGACTTTCCGTATCACTTCTAGAAATGAATCGACATATTGCTGATAAATAATTAACTTAATAATTAAAATATAACTATTATACAGTAATATAAATTATTACATGACTTTATGTGTTCATTGGACACTGTCCAATTATGCATTTATTTAAATTCTAGTATAAGAAACTTTAAAGTGTATCTACTCAAAAGCCATTCAGAGATTTCAAAATCCATTAATTTTTATGTCTTTTTTTTAAGAAGACTTTACTTTGGACAATTAGGAGTATTTTTTATAGGTAATTTTTTGAAAATACTAATAAATACTGTAAAATTTAAATTGAAACAAGTACCTAGTTGAAATAAAATTAACAAAAAGATGGGGTTCTCATTTAAAAAATTTCATCTACCTCAAGCGAGTTTCAAAACTCAAAAATATAAAAATAATAAAAGCATATAAGTATTTAAAATGTGGTATTTAAAAAGTTCACTGTAGCTCTCTATGCTTACGTATGTATTAAAACATTTAATAATTTTAAATTTTAATATATGTATAATTTTTTGTAGTACATCACACCATACGTAACTTGTAAATCAAATTTTTAATTTAATTTTAAAATTATAAAACATTGCATGTATCTTTTTGTTAATATTGAGTATTTAACTATAGAACGAAGATCGATCATTCCCAAATAAAGATCCATGCTGGACCAGTATCCAAATACTATGTCGTATACGAAATTTCGTGTTACGTTGACAATAGCATCGAATCTAGTTTATTCGTAGGTAGAAGGGAGTTATTGTGTTTTAAGGGTTACGCACGACTATATGTGCATGAACAATGAGGCACGTGCTAGATACATGTATATAGAATAACAGCTAGGGTTTAAGTACTTGACAATTGTACTGAAATCAAGACACATCGTCTAAAATATTACTATAGACATTGGCATAGTTAGTCTAATTTTAGCCCCTTAAAATATTTTCAGAAGATTTTTTTTTTTTTACTCTAATAATTATAATTTTAAATATAATATATTTTTACTATTCGTAAAATTGTTTTTTTAAAATATAGTTTTATACAGTATACTTAAAAGTATAAAGTTCGGATTTTGTAAAAATTAAGATATTTTTTTTTTTTTATTGGTTCAATACGAGAAGTATATATCGAGTATGAATTCAATTCATCTATAACGTAAAACAAAATTCACAACGTTTACAAGTTACATACATATTTTGTGTGTATTGCTTTTTTTTTTTTTTGTTTTTCTAGTAGTTATATTTTTTATGCTATTCTGGAGTTTTATTTTTATTTTTAACCTTATTTTTTGTTTTCAATAACTTTTTTTAGTGATGTAATCATAGAGATTAATGCTATAAATTAAATTTAAGATAAAATAATAATAATATTTTGAGCATTTTTTTAATTTTTATAGAGCCACAAAATTCTAACAATAAATTCTTAGTTGTATTAAGTTATAATAATAAATGAACTAACGAAGATCCGTACATAAGTAGCCAAGTAGACACTTGTCTTGTTTTATTTATGTTTAGACAATAATATCTATATATAACATAACAAATATATAATGTAAACCTACTTCAAAGCCGACCTAGGCGAGAAATTCAGTAAAAACTATAACAACAATATTATATGTATAGCTACGAGTAGTGTAATAATATTATCATTTCGCCACACACCACACATCTTTATAGTATATATTATACGAGTATATCATTAAAATTTTAGCTACCTATATGATACGAGAAAACCGTTTGATGTTTTCTTAGTCGGTTTTCAACCGTCGTAGCTATATCATTACGACTCGTACTCTATCCTTAAGTCTCCCGTTTACCCGACGTCTCAAGTATTATTGTTATTTCAACGAAAATATTATGTTTTATTTATTTTTTTTTTTTTTAACGGCTCCTCTGTCCACGGACGCGTGTCACGCGCGAGCCCGAGGAAACTCACCGGACCACGGCCAACACGAGCGCGTGCTAGTAAAATAATAATAATCTAATATAACAGTGGAATAAGGATGACGAGCGGGACGGCGGCAGCGCCCACGCGAGTCTTTTCTGGGAGAGAAAAGAACGCCGCCGCCGCCGAAATCGTTGTCCGTAACGCGGCGAGGGGCGGCGCGACGGCCCGTGACGTCAACCCTAACGCACCGCAGCCGCAGCCGTATCTTATCTTCCGGAGACCGTTAAAATAATAATAATAATAATATGCGCGCGTACGTACGACTTCCTCGCCGTCGACTCCGTGACGATGTTATGCATATATTTGCGTCGGGTCCGTCTTGTTAGTCGTCGTCTGACTACACCCCGTGCGCGACTTCCTTGGACCACCGGCAACCTGCAGTGACCGAACGGCGCACGTGCGAGTAACCGTGGTACGACCGGTCCGGATCCGTAAAGTCTTTTTTTTCTTCCATTGGTGCCATCGGTGCGGACACAATCGCGTTCGCGCAATTATTATAATAATTATTATTTGCAGCGCAGTGCTCTTTCAAAATCAATCGCTTTAACTCGCTGACGGTGATTTATTTTTTTCCACGTCCGCGACCGTCCGATCGTCCGATACACGTCCTCTTGTCGGTAAGTCTTGCTATTACATTGAGCACGATTAATACTATTACGATATTATTTATAGAAACCTATTAGGTTATTAAATACGCCGTATTCACTGTATCTTAACCGTGTAACGTTATGCATAACATGTAAGATATCCATCATAATAATGTGTGAATAGTCCGATTTCCACTGAGATCTCTTCGGTTTGTGAGATACGGTATATCGTGCACATCAGAAACGATCGTTGTTCGAACTCTTTTTCGGCATTTAAATAAACTATAGTGATGGACAAAAGTAATCTCTGTTGTGTTTCCATTTGAAGAAATCAGTTTTGAATTTTATTAGTGCCACATGTTTCTTATTTTGTCGATAGGAATAGACGCATAGTATTAATTAAAATCATTTACTCATTGCTGCAATATTACGTAATTATAAAACCGTTCAAATTTTTTTTTTTTTTAATTGATTCTTTAAACGCGCACAGCCCTTAAAAGATTAAGTCCAGTAAGTCGTATAATACATATTTTCAATAAACTTCCGTGTAAAAATATTTCTTTCAAATTCCTGTAATCGATGTCAATGCCAATCGCAAATCCATAAAAATATTTTCTTATATTATTTTACAGAGATAAATTAATTAATAAAATAAATTGTATTAAATTTATATAGATAAAATTTAATAGCTAACAAGAATTAATTTATTATTATTATACCAAGTACCTAGCTTTATCACATATTTCTAATATTTAACTATTTACAGTATTTAATATTTTCTTTATTTATTTATAAATAATATATTTTTCACGCGTAATTTAATACATGAGTATACGATATCGTTTTCAGAGTGGATCATGATTTTGTGTTTTCGATCTGTAAAATTCAAATTCTATCATGACTTTTATGGATTTATACAGAGTGATTCGCCTAATATGTACATTCTAATTTGCGTTTATTAATTACTAATATTATTATTTCTAGAAATCTTACTTCTTAGGACTATATTTTTAACGCGACTTAAGAGAATAATTTATTTATAAATTTTGATGCGATTATTAAATAAAATTCAAACACAAGTTTTTAATTTATTATACTTTAAAATAGATACTAAAGAATAAAGACCTTTGATAATAGGTTTAAAATATATGATTGTCGTAATAATTTTAAAATGATTAATTATTTTATGATGAATAAAATAAGTCCTGAACTAAATATTATATTTATCTTATGTAAAAAGGACTTTAGTAAAAGATTTATTTACCATAGTACATAAAGTTTAATAACTCAGAAACTACTCATTCAAATTTTTATTTTAATACGTCAACATTTTTATAAGAATTCTCTGCTTAATAATTTGCACTTAAAACTTAAAAGAATCGTGTTTATTCGAAAAAAATGTGTTTGTATCACCACATAAAATTCTTTAAGTATTAAAAGATTCTCGAAAGTATTTTAAAATGTAGTAAGATTAGGTTAAATACACTTAAAAAATTTCAAAAATTGAAATTTGAATTAATTCATAATATTAAAATAAAAATGGGAATGAGCATACTTATCCTACTATATAATCAGCACCTACTTACATGTTTTATTTTAAAAGTAAGTGTTATTATTATGATTAACTTAGTTACAAAATTCATAATAGTTTAGAATTTAAAATTTTCTAGTTAAAAATATCTGTGTAGTTCATACATCTTAATGATATAATATTATACATGCATAACAAATCAAAACAAACGTATCAAAAATGTTGTTAATAACCATACTTTGTAAGCAAAATAAAAGGCTTAAAAAATATTATTAATTGTAGCAAAATAAATACTAAATCTATGACACATGAAAGTAAAATTTCAGTAAACGTATTTTTTCGTAATTAATTAAAATTAGCTTAAGATAAAACAAATGTCAATTATTGATAATAATTTGATTAAAATTTGAATGATAAAAAAAATTGTTAATCATTCGTATAGATTATACGCCTTAAATTTAAGTTTTAATTTTTTTTTTTCTTAAGAAACTTATGAAAAAAATGTTATTTATTGGATAAAACATGTATTATTCATAATACTTTAATCATATCTAATAACAATACATAAATAGGTATTTAGACATAGTTAAGTTTAAATTTTGGGTAGGTAGGGATTGGATTTTAACCGGAAATGGTGGTAAACGAAGACAGCTAAGTAGCAGATATCGAATTACCACCAGTCAAGGGTGACTTCACGGTAGGGTGATTCGCATACAATAACTCCGTGTATACGGCTTATATAGCACAAAAGTCTTGATGTTGCCTATATGGATCCCCTTACACTAAGACGATCGATTCATTCCAATAAAACAATAATATTCTAATATCATTAACACACCAACGAATTTATTACGTATAAACTTCTATTACACTGAATCTGAAATTATAAATATGATATCACATGTTTTTAAATTATTTTAAAGAGTAAATAATTATATATTACGTGTATTTTAATCTTTGAATAATATGGTTTTTTTTTTTTAATACACATTATTTATTTTATTATTTACGCTTTACTCATACAATTTCTATAAGCATAAATAAATTTAATAATATAATTATTATTAAAATATGTTATGAATAAAAGAATATATTAAATAACATATATGTATTTCTGAATACTGTCAGTTTGATGAATTATATTTTAATCTGATCAAATAATATATTATATGACTGCGACTACAATATATAGATAATATTGATTTACCTAAAAATTATTCTAGAGGACAGATATCAGAAATTCATTGGAAATATTTTAAATAAAAATAAATGAATATAATTGTAATTATTAAAACCAGAAAATCCTTATTGCGATAAAACGCTAAGTACACAAAGAGTATATTTATTGGGTATATGATGATATTAATTATTACATTAAAACTTGAAAGCTGAAACTCAGCATTAGGCCATACTATTATTTTTATTTGTACACAAATAATTATTAAAAGTATGCACATATGTATTGGAACATAATATACATCCAACATATATTGGTATTAAATATCTATCTAAAGAACAAATGGTTTATTTTTAAAATTACCATGAATTTATTTGATATTATACCTATTATATTCTATAACTGTAGATATATTAGTACCTATAATAATATAATAATCTAATAAAATTTACTGAATAAATTATTATTTGACAATTGTTCAAGACTTGAGTAACATAACTATATAATATTATACGGTTTACATAAATATAAAGTAAATTGCACATCATCTTATTATTTTTTTTTTTTATGTGTTATTGTAATTTAAAAAATCGAAATAAATAACTTTATTATATTACACATAAATCACACCATGTAAACTATAAATGTCCTGTGACAATTTATCAATGCATAACATTGTTACTACTTGTTAGTGATTATGTGGATAGATTGGTGTCAAATTATTAAATGTATACAAATTAAAAATAGAAAATATTGTATTATATGTAAGACATTAAATTCATTATATTAACATAATAATCATAATTATAATTGCTGTAAGTAACATAATAAGTACTAGGTACCTATACTATTTATTATTATTTATTGATATTTAACTGCTGTAATGATGTCATCGAACAGATAAATATTTAGCGACTTTTAAAGAAACGAATTTATTAATATTTTACGGAACTCCCGAATACATACTTTTGTTTTATTTTAGTTTGGTATATTTAATATTATATATATATAGTCATAATTCTCGTGCAATATACACTCATCTGAATTCCAGATTATAGTAAATATATTATACTAAAATTGGCCAGCCTTATCGCTTAAAAAATTAAATAAAACGTTACGAAGATGCGTAATGATGCACTTTATCTAATAATGGACGGACACTACGAAATAAAATTATATCATTTGCACACGGATTTGAATAAATTTAATCTAATACGGTGTTTTGAATATATATATATGCAAAAAAATATGCTTATATTATTTAGCACTCGAATTAATTATTTAAAAATCTATCAAATTCTACAAAATAATGTCGTCTGTAATGGCAAAAAATAAACACTTGCATTTTGAATGACGAATAATAACTCAAAGAACTTGAAACAAATATTGTGGTTGTTTTTTTACACATATTATATTGTATTATGATATTATTAGACCTATGTATGTACAAGGCATACGCTTTCTTGCACTAAACCCCACATTGCGATTAAAATTTATAGTGTTAGAACATTCATGCAATGTAGTTATTTCTATCTAACAATCTATCTTCTCGATATTAAGAGATCGTCATCACACCCACATATTTGATCGTTTGGAAGCATAAAATGTCTTGGAAAATTTGCGTTTAGCTAAACTAATTTTAAGTTGTTATAGAGTTAATATTGTAGAGGAAATTTAAGTTTCTGTTATTAACACAGCTGTTATTCAAATATCTAATTCAAAGGTAAAAATATAAACCGTTTGTAAAACGAATTATGAGCATTTATAAGTTGAATTTGTGTATTTTCATACACATGTCCTGCTTAAAAATTGAAATATCGTTGAAAATCTAAAACCTGCGTAGGAACGCTGATAATTTCTTCATTTGTTTTACATTAAAGTTATTTAATAATAGTGGGCTACTAGCTAACGCCTGACAATTGAAAATTGGTGAATTAAGACAGACCTAAAAAGCTAAATCGGAATCACAAATTTTGTTCGAAATTTAAGTATTACATTAGAGAAATAGATATCATAAAATAATACATTATAAATTCCATAAAATATTTATATAGTGTACTTCATAAGCTCGTAGTACATCATTTAATATTCATTTCATAGAATCATTCTTGCATTATTATTATTATCGTCGTTTTCCTGATGATAGGTCGGCGCAGAACGGTTACGGCGACGACGTTCTGAGCGTAGCGCCGGTCACTAGCGCGGTCGCAGTCCCGGTGGTTTGGCCATCAGGGACGAGTGTTTTTGCGCGTACGTCAACCGGTCGGACAGATGGCGCTCGAGTGCCGGCCCACCGCTGCCCGCGCACCAACACCGCCAGCCCACGCGTCTCTTTCTTAGGGCGGCTTTTTTCCGCAGCGCGCCTGCTCGGAAAAGCTGCGGGTAAAGCCCTCCGCGGCGCCGCGCGCGTCTTGTCGCCGGGCGCCAAAGTCAGCCGAACACCGCCACCGCCGCCACCGCCACAGCCAACACCGGCGGCGGCGTAAGTCTTAAGTGCCGCGCCAGTCTCTCACTCGGTCCGCGAACGTAATGCCGGCACATCGTCGTCTTCTCGTTCCGTTCCTCGCGTGATCCCGCTAAAACAATTACACACCACAAACTCGTATCATTAATATTATTATTTAAAATATATTTTTTTCCGTTTCGTTCGACAACTCGCGGATCATACACTCGGTGTTCTACCATCATCTACTATAATACGCCACCGGTTCTTTTTTTATTTTCGTTCGGTTTTTTTTTTTTTTTTTTTTTTTTTTTTTTTTTAAAACTTTTTTTTTTTTTTTCTAACGTATATTTGCTCACCGCAGTATTGACGAAAAATCAGGGAACACTACAGTATACTTTCGCCGTCAGTCGATCAAAAGTCACTGTATTATATTATAATAATCCATCAGTCGAGTAAGTGATTTTTATCTATTATTATTTTTTTTTTTTCTTGATATATTTTATTATTCAGTAAAAACAAAATTTTTTTTTTTTTACTACACCTGTTTAGACCCATATTTTGAAAATTTATTTACTTAAAAGCGAAATCTCATGTTATATTCTTAAGAAAATTATGTGTTAAAAATATATTTATATTTAATGGTTTGACGTTAAAATATTAACGCTTAATTGGTAGAAAACAGCACTATTTATTAGTTGTAATTAATCATTTCCTTTATGTTTTAAAACAAAAATCTACTTCTTCAAAATATACTAGTTAATAGACAATTTATTCAAACAGTTTTAAAAATGTGAAAAATAATTTCATTATAAAAATCATAATTTACTATCTTTTATATTTTAAATTTTAGCTTAAAAAATATTTTGATTGTGTCATATTTATTTTATGAATGATTAGCTTTTAAATTCACAATACTCGTAATATTTATATATTTTTAGATTTTTAATATAGTAAAAATTATTTTTAAGATAAGCAAATATCTTTTTAATTGTGATTGTCAAAACGTGTCAAAATTTTTGTATAGTGCACTTGTTATAGAAAAATTTACTCAATAGTTATAAATTATTCTTTTTATTTGAAATATTAATTTCTTTATATTGTAACCGACATACAAAATTATTAATAAAAACAGCATGTCGATAATGTTTTCGTACGATTATGATAGTTCTATTTTTAAGATACAACATTAATTTACCCTTACTTATATATATGTTGTTTTAGTATAAAAAGTAGACTTTTACTTTTTCTATTATTATAAAAATAATAAACAGTTACCCTTTCTATTGTTGAAATTTGTTGCTAAACATCTAACATATAGAACCTTAAATAAGTCGTAAATCACCGAAATGATTTTATTACTAAAAATACTACAATTACTACTTTTTGTCGTGTCTACTAAATAATGGCTGTTATTACAGCATTAATACACAGATATTATCCAACAAATATGTATTAAAAATATGTATTTTAAATAAATAAATTTTCAAAATATGGGTCTACTGGTGCAATACCACAAAAACTGTTTTGCTAGACGTAAATGAATCAAAAATGTATAAATAAAATATACTCGACGATGAATTATATAACTATACAGTAGCTTTGAAACCAACTGACGGCAAAAGAAATACATACCACCGTATTCTAAAACACTAGTAATACTGCACGATGGCTAAATATGGCCAAAAATTAAAAGTTTGAAAAATTATGCTGAGCAATAAAAACATTGGCGTATTATGGTAGATGATGGTAGGTGCCAATTGTAGTCACGGTTATGAACAAAACGAAAAACCTTATTTTAATATATGTAATGATACGAAGTTGTGGTGTGTGATTGTTTGCTTGAATGCGAGAACGCGGTGAACGTGTACTTGGCGGCCCATTCCATGACCGAAGCGAAGACGCGCAGCACCAGACTTGCCGCCAGTAGCAGCGCAGCAAAGCAGCTGGCGGCGTGGTGTTCGGCGGCTTTGGCGCCCGGCGACAAAACGCGCAGCGCCGCGGAGAGCTTACCGCAGCTTTCTGGCTGCAAAGCGCGCTGCAGAAAAAGCGCCGCCCTAAGAAAATTCGCGGGCTGAGCAATTTGGTGCGCGAGCATGGCAGGCGCCAGCACTCAGTACCATCATCCGGCAAGTCGGCAGCCGCGCAAAACACTCATCCTGATAACCCAATACCGGAACATGCGCCAGTGACCGCGCGCTACATGGTATCGGTTTT
>NW_020271335.1:7211246-7238889 GCF_002803265.2 Melanaphis sacchari
CACCATACAATCAATTCGAAAACGTTTTAATGAACAGATAATATATTATATTGTGTAATGAAGAGTCTTATTCTCATTTAATAAAAAGAGATTATATGACAAAGTTATACAACATTCGAGTAATTTTCACTGAACTATACCTTTGCCGCAGTTTGCTACATTTTTATCAATCTTCTTTGTTAAAAAAAAAAAGACATGCAATGTAAAGTATTTTTTTTTTACGTTTTTTAGTGTATAACTTAGTAAAAATAATTAAATGTAATTTAAAACGTACGTGGAAAAAATAATTTTTTTTGTACATATCATTCTAAAGGTATTAAATATTAATTGTGAACAGCTTTTTTATACATAAATATGTAAATTCAATTCTTTTTCTAATGAATAACTAATAAAAAGAAATTCTAGTGACTTTTACATAAACATATTTGTTACGTTATTCTGTGTTTTATAATAAGAATTACATCATACGGAGGGTAGTTTTAAGTCTAAAATATTAAACATTGTATTAGTGGCGCTCTCTAGGAGTCATATTTCATTTAAATTAACAATTTGGTAATTACAGACATTTAAGTTATTTTATGGCAATTTATTATTTTCAATTTAAAAATCTTTACTTTTAGAAAAATATTTATTTGCTTCTGAATAAAATCATCTTTTTTATTTATATTGCCAAAAGATAATTTTATATATCTATAATATGTACAGATCGGTAGTGATCACAATTTTTATTTGTCCGGTAGATGTCACGGCACGTTTAGTGTTCTTCTGTGATTAAAATAATACCAAGATTAATATTAATAAATCTAATATATCTTATGTTACAACTTTTAAAAATTAAATTTCCAAATGTTTTGTAATTTACCAGCACAATTTTTTTAAACACTGCAGAATCGCATGGATAGAAGTTAGCTGTAAGTCTTGCTCGATAAAATAAACCATTAAAAAACTATTATTTCACAAGTGGCCCATTTTTAAACTTAATGTTAGTATACGGTTTCAAACACGATTAATCCAATTTGAGTATTACAAATAGCATTATAAAATATATTAACAATTCTGTTATAGTCTACTAAATTGTATCAACAAATCAATTGTATTCTTATGCCCATAATGTCATATTATCTTAATCGAAAAAATAATCTATTAATTATTTTAATATTTATAACTATATATTTATATGGAGACTAAAAATTAAAAATTTCACGAAAAATCATAGTTAGATTACTTAAGTTGAATTTTGCATATTATATATAATTAAATTTAAATTTTTGAAATGCCTTTGCATAAAAAGTTATGAGTTGTTAAAAGAGAAAAAAATGTTTAATAACTTTCGGAAGGAGAGTTTGACAAAATCTATTTATTTATATCTTCGCCATCGACAACGAGTTATTGGAAAAAACGTAGCAGACGTTCATGAATTCAACTGGTTTAGTGATTACAAACCGTTATACACCTTTAATGTGATGTTAGTCGTCTTCAGAACTTTTTGCGGATAATAAAAGACTTACAAAGACATAACAATATTATTATATAATAATATTATTATTCGTATGTGTGAAGTACGGCGTGTGTATGTGGGTTATGCGTATAAGTAACTATAGACGTTACACGGCCGTACGTTTAGTTGCTTCACCCCATCCAGTCTAGGAGTAAACCGATTTGAAATTGAGAATTCCTAAAAATCCGACGAAAAAAAATTATAATACCGAATACGATTTAAAAACGTTATATGGCTTTGAAGCGGGGTTGATTCGATGGTAGACGGATTTGAGGAAGTTGGGGGGGGGGGGGAGAGTGGAAAGAAAGTTGTGGCGACAGCGGTGGTGTATGCCGGAAAAGACGGCAACGGTAGCGAACGCTGACCAATAAGAACACGCGGGCGGCGGCCGGTCGAACAAAACAAGGGAAGTCGTTAAAGTACGCAGAAATTTCCGTCCGCCAATCGCGCCCCTCCCGTCCTCTTCGCCCAACGAACCCGCCCCTCCCACGCACCCTTACCATCGTCATAGTCATCGCTGCTGTCGTCGTCATCTCTTCGCTTCGTACACACACTCACCCTCACATATTATACAACTACGACTTTCTATTATTATCGTATTAACTACCTGCTCTTACATGTGTCTACTATACACTTCTATATATGTATTCACACATACAGGGTATACTGTGAGTCCGCAAATATATGTGTGTGAATATGTATGTGTGTGTGTGTGTAATGATTTGCATGCACGACCTATAAGAGTAATAATAATATCTCTTGACTAGTGTGTATGTATTGTACTCGGTTTTGGGTCGGATGTTCGTTTTAGGTGTTTTTGCACTGCGGCAGGTCTGTAAGACGCACAAATAACATCGCAATTAATTCTCTTCTGGTCGACTTTCACGTTCGAACACCGCAGAATCATTGTTATTGTATATTTTTGTGTCATTTGATTACGATATTTCGACACACATCATACATATCATTTGTATGAGTATTTTTTTTTATAATTTAAATTCAGCAAAGTTATAGCGACAAAATCGTTTCTAACATATACACTATCGTTTTTTATTTAGTACTATCATATAGCTTTGAATTCTCATAATATAATATCTTTAGTCTTCACACATTAAGATTATAATATACGCACTATGTTTAATTACATGTAAAAATAATATAGGACATTATTATACTCTCATATACCTATACATGCAAGCGTTTTACCTATATATAGCATTAAGAAATTAAAAACAAATACGAAAACTCTGCAATGACATTAATGCGTTCTCCATGACGTTTCATAGTTTTGGATGCAAAATACTCGAAGCGTTAAGTTAAAGCGCTTTCTTGTGCATTGTTAAACACATTATAGCGCTTATAAAAAAAAAGTATAAACTATACCTTACTTAATTTGACAAACATAAAAACGAAATGCTCCTAAACATTTTTTTTTTTTTGAACGTAAATAATTAAATTAATATTTGATTTCATATAATTATTCCGCGCAGATATAATATTTAATTATTAAAATAATTTTGTTGATCGTTTTAAAATTGTATTTGTTCTACATTTATTTAAGTTAACGAGGAAATATAATAGTACATATTAAAAAATCTTAAAACACTTTCGAGATTAAAACAGTAACCATATGAAATTGCACGATATTGTAAAGTAGGTAAAGGTATATCAAAAAAAAAAAATCCTTTGTATGATTTTTCGAATTGTCTTGATAAAAATTATTATACGTTTGGAAAACTTGTTAAAGTATTCAAAATAATATTATAATCATGTCAAAGTACGTGTATAAATATTAAAAATACTAAAAACACTTACAACGAGTTTGCGCATAACTTAAAAATATATTTTTTATACAGAATATTCCTGGATTTTGACGGGTATAGAAATTTGATGACACACATTTGAAAATTTATAATATACTTATACTCTATAGTGTACCTATTTTAATTTTTGATATACTTTTTTTTTTAATAATTATTTTTCCCAGTGGTTTTGTGTAACTATTGTGCATATTGTAATCAAAACGAAATATTATATTGTTTAAAAAACAACTTTGATACGTTCCTCCTTCGTTGGTGAACTTTGACACGCCGTTAAATTATATATATACATAGATGTATATTTTAATATTGTATAAGAAACAATGCGTCAATGCTTCGCGTATATATAATCGTATATATGTATATATATACATATCGTATGGCGATGACGATGACGACGACGACGACGACGACGGCGACAACTATTATAGTGGCGGAGGTAATACGCGAATAAAAACAAAACGATGGCATGAGGATATTAATCCGGGTGGTGGGGAAGCTTTATTTTAACGCGAGGGCATTATTAATGTACTACCTCTCGCGTGCGCACATAATCATAGGCCACGCTGAAGAGATGAAATCTTTAATGCGAATTTTTTTCCCCACATCTTTTTTTTGCACTCTTTTCTGTTTCATTTTACTCTTCTACTCTCTTACTCTGTTTTTTCACTGACACTCTCTCTTTGCTGTTCTTCTCTTTCTCTCTCTTTCTCTTCCACTCGTTTTCTCTGCTATAATATACTTGTCGTCATCGTTGTAGTATATAGTCTTCGTCGTCTCCATCTCCGTCGTAACCCTCCACCTACACTATATACCGATGCACAGTTAAGACAAAAGATCACCCCTGTGCAACTGCAGACGTATCGATATCGGAGGGAGAGAATGCACGCGAAGTGTCAGTGGCGGTGGTGCATTCGGCTAGAGATGACGACACCGCTGTAGACGATGATGAGTGGTGTTGAGGGAAGGGGGTTGACGAAAGTAGGCAGTCGACGTTAAGAGGTCTATATAATATACGCGCAGCGTATATACAGATTGCAACGGCGACGACGATCCTTAAGGACCCCGTGCATCGGATGACTAAAAAAAATCTCCTCTCCCACACATACTCCGTCATGGGTTGCGGATACGATGCCTACTCGACAGCAGTTTTTTTTTTTTAAGAAGTGCACCCGAGACACACAAAGAGACACGTGATAATAAGACGGTCACGTGAGATAGATGTAGTGGTGCAGCAATATACGTATATACACGTTATACATGCATAAACAAAATATATGTATATCATGTACGTCGAGGGGGTCGGTGTACGCAAGTATACTAAAGCTAAATATACGAAACCAAACGATGAAAAAAAAATGGGAAAAAGTATTACCGCGGGCGTATTTTTTCCACCCTTAATTTTTTGAGTTGCCACACAATCGTTTTTGCGTTGCGGCTTGCACGGTTGCTGTCGCTGTGGGTTATAACTTGTCGCCGCCGTCACTTGGCTTACCCGAAAACGTTTTTCATTGAGTACGTCGTCAACATACTTTTATTGCCTAAGTAATATATACACGCCACCGAATAATGATACCGCCATTTATTTTAGTATAATAATATAAATAGTAGTTTCGCAAACGGGTTTATTTAAATGAATTTAAAAAAAACGTTTTATCTTCACAAATAAATCGCCATTTTCAAAAAATTATAATAATACCAATCTACTATGAATATATATTGTTATACATATTATGCAATACGCACAATGATGTTTTATAGACTGATTTTCCAATCAGAAAAAATTATTTCCTTTTGATAACAATGCAATAATAATAATTTATGTATACTGTTACATTATCTACAATAATATTATGCCGATGCCGTAAACTGCGGCTGCATCGGCGAAATATACAGTATTTTAAATGTTACCGACTCATTTACACACGCAATTGATAGTTTCGCATCGATGGTGGTATAATATAGTTTAATTACAAATTCGCATAAAACTGTAAACCAAATATTTATCACATAATGTGTAAGCGCTTGCGTGTATATATTATGATATTGTACACGTTCACCTACGGGCAAAAGAGAAATTTTTCTGTTTCAAAGATACTCAGCAATAAAAACTTCCACCAATTATCTACGGGAGTTACGAAACACCTATGCGAGATTCATTGTATAAAATCGCAAAAAAATGATGTAAATTCTAAATCTTAAATTGAATACCTTTAAAAAAAAATCTATAGGACGTAGGCAAGTCATAATTTTAATAAATGGAGCATAGTTTTTTTAATTGTTTATGTTTTAATTATTATAATATATTATAAATTTCTAAAGTATATAATATTATACGTATTAATCTTTGTCTTTTACTTGTATAACGCGCGCGTATAGTACTTATTGCTTCGTCTATAGAGCATAAAAATGTGGTACAATTTTTTTTTTGTATATATTAACTACATTTTTAGTCTTTATATTGAATGAAATAGTTAGAAAAAATGGTTTGTGCGTATATCATATTATTAACTAAGTTCATTTAACGTAAAAACTGAGTCAGCCTATTAAAACCACCATGTCAATTTTAAGGACGTCGATTGTAAAAGAAAAAAAGTACCTCAGTCCTTAAGAAATAAATTATAATATTAAGTCGAAGTTGACATTTAAACCCTGTTTTAAAAAAAATGTTGTAAAAATTAAAAGAGTAAATTTTATACTATAGACATAGTCGATGTAGCAGCAGTACGTGATTATATTATATATATATTTTGTATGTAGATTGTAGGTACCTACTTCAATGTTTCTACCGGTAAATTACTTAATGAATATAACTCATGTACAAATAAAGTTTGTTCGTCTCGTTTGTCCCCCCCCCTACGGTTTTATTTAAATTTTATCGTCGCCACGTAGTTTATTTAATGCCGACCGACTGCGAGTTATACATGCTGTACCACTATTGTTTTGGACCCCTGCTATAATAATTGGTACTTATAAACTATAATGGACACACAACGATTATTTCGCAATATTCTTAAATACAAATATGTTATTAATACATCAAGAAAAAAATATATTGACCATAATATCAAGATTTTAGGTTTGTCGTCGACATACGCCAAAAAGATTCGTTTATGAAAATCGTTCATAATTGTTTTGTTCCTATAATCTATATACATGAATCAATAAAAATAAATGTACCTTCAAATCATGTTGTACGTACTAAACGTTCCTTGTGGAAACCTTTTTTTTTTGCGAGAGGCTCTTCACATGACTAAATTAATGGTTATTAGTTTAAGCTTATATGGAATTATAATGCATTTAAATAGGTATATAATTTATAATAGGTAATGCAAACACTTTTTTTTACCATAAGATTTATTAGGTTAAAAAATTTAAAAAAAAAATAAATAATAACCAAGTACATTGTAATAATATATATACCTACATCTACAATATGCTTTATTGCTTCGTTTTCGACTTATATAACGCTAAAATGGTTTATTAAAATGTGTGAAAAAGAAGACCAATAAATTAATTAAATTGTTTTGTAAACATACGCACGCGTACGTCAAAACGTCGGTTATTTATTATGTTATAGAAAAGAAAACGCGAGCGATTCAATACGATCGATAAAGAAAATCTCCAATTACATTTTTTAATTCCACTGGAAGCCATATCGCATTAGTCGTTATTAGATTTTATAATCCATTTTAGATTCTTCGAGCTTTTCAACTTACTATAACGTATTGCGTAAATAAATTCGTATTTTCTTAGAATTAAAATTGCAAACATTCACTATACGTACGCATTTATAATGTGTTCATCCAATCAACGATGATGACGTACAAAATGTAATCATAATCTTTTTATAAGTGAATTTATGCGACGATTTTTTAAAATCATTGGCTAACAATTCGGTTACATGAGCAATGAAGTCCAGTTTAAAGTTTACACAGACGATAAATAGATAAAAGTCATGTCTCCAGTCTTCACGTCTTCACGTATACGGTAAAATAATTGTTATTATTATAGACATATGTCTCTACTCGGAAGGACCACAATATAAACGTTTGCCTAAGGGGCTAAGGATAGTATACGTATATTATACGGATGAATTTGTTATTTCTCAAAGCACATCCGCTTCTTAATTTTATTGTTTCGTCGTGTTTTGTATGTGTGTATACTTATTTGTTTTAGTTCGCCATAACAATTCATATTACATTTAAGACACGTTTGTTCCCACATATCGTTTGCACCGCATATTATTGCGTGTGACAGTTGTCATTATAGTAGTTCAGTATATTTGAGCAGTCTGCGGGCCCCCAAAACACTTCATAATATATTTTAGACAAGAGGAAAACATACATATTTAGAGAAAAATAAACGTAACGAACAAATACCAATCGTTTTAATTTACCACATAATATTTTTTAGATTTATTTTTTAAATCATCGTTGGTTTATGATTCTCTGTATAGAACAGTTAAAGAAAATGTGTTTATGTCGATAAAATAACAATTTATGTTTCATGTCCACGAATAGCTGATCAAATAATTTTGATTTTCTAGTTTTCCATGGTAACCAGTGGATACATCTCAAAAAAATCTAAAATTGATTTTATGTAATGCATAAATTTTCGTTTTTATGGTATTATTATACGCACTATTATTGTTATTGTCACATTAGCGTTAATTTTATTGGATGCTCGACAAACCAAACATACGATCTGTAAAATAATCTTAATCATCATAAAAGCAAATAGACTTGTGGCCCAAAAGCGTACACCTAATAGTACACATACGCACTATTACATTTTGAGGGAATAGTGCAAGGGGGAGTGCACCTTTTAGGACCACTGGGGTGTAACGAGTATGGAAAAATAGGGGACGTTATGTTATATAGTACTAGGCCAACCAACGACACGACAAGGGGTACGGCCGTACGGGTGCAGTGTGGAAGAAAGCAGCTGCAAAACTTGGGTTTCCAAGGTCCATGTCTATATACATTATTGGTCAGAAGCAGTATACATTTTTTGGACTATGACGTGTATAGTTTTTATGTGGTGGAGAAACATATGATGTATATTATTTTACCATCGTACGCACTCGGAACACCACTGCAACGAGTGATTGTTCTATACGTTTTTTATTAATGTTTCAAATTTCCGTTAGATTAATAAAGAATTGATAAATTGTTGTAATGTACTTACATATTATAATAATAACATAATATGAGTATTATATTCGTCTATATACGAATTATCTGCGAGCATAAATATTGTGGTGATAACTTGAAAAAAATATAACGAAAAAAAAACGAAAATGGATCACAATTTAAATTTTCCACGTCTATTTAACAAGTGTTCAAAGCCGGTTGTGCAAACAGTGTCTAATATATATCCTGAAGCGTGGAAAGATTTAGACAGGTGCGACAACTCGACAAAAGGAGTGACAACAGTACCTATGTGCTATGTACGAGTATATAATATATACTCGCAGTCATATACATAACCGCGTCTATTGTAATTAACACCGCGCAACACTTGTACACCGGCGATTATATATACCTTCATATAATAATAATATACCAAATAACGATAGAGGAAAAAGACTGTATAACTTACATAGTGTTCTAATTACTTTGTGTCACACCTTCTGAGCCATATGTGTCGAAACAAACGAGCTTCTGTCGACAAAATACAATATACTTGTATTGTGCAGCATATGCAGGGCTTTTACTATAGGTATATATTTTTGAACTTTTTTTTCGTCTCCAAAAATCGAAAACATACGTTTATTCAAAACTGAAAACACTCGTTCGTGGCCTGTATTATATACTCACGTATATCTTGAGAAATAGTGCTGCAGAATTTTTAGTTTAACATAATATTATATAATATACATATATACATTGCTGTTGTAGCACTTATGGATAAACCCACACACTAAGAGGATAATATATAAATATTGTCAAGCAACGCGCATATATCCGGCGTGCAGCGATTGGACGAACGTTGAAATGTTTACAGATGGATAGGCGGATCTCATCACTGGATAGCGGCTAAGTCAAGCGCCGTCTCCCAAGATAAACCGTGTAAACATTGGACGGTTGCTTACGATTAACATCTTGCCTCCCTAGCATAAAACACGCAGTTCGAGTGCTTTCTTTGTGAGCAAAGTTTTTTTTTTTAATTTCAAAATTTCGAAGTGCATGTAAAGAGAGACAATCGCAACGAGACTACACGCCATCGTCACAACGTTAAGTTTTTTTTATCATTGACTTTTCAAAGCGTAGGTTTATGACCTTTTTATAATATATGTTCTACCTATACCAGTTTTCGGTCCTTCCGCGGCCAAAACGTATCTTATAAATCGTATTAACATGTTTGCTTTTATATCATTATGATATTAAATTGCCAAACGTTTATTTTTTCCGCTTTTGATTTCTAAAAGATTTATAAGTAGCTAGGTTATACCTAGCTATACATGCGAATTTTACACATGTAACATAATTATTTTTTTCCCCGTCTAATATTGAACATTGTATTTTTATATAAATTGATCGTGCACTATTTATTATTGAAAATATTTTTCAAATTGATCGTCAGAATATGCAAAACATCACATGAAAAAAACGATTGAATGTAGTGGCTGTATCTAAAGAAACTAATATATAGGTTCTTGGATTCTTAATAGGTATCACTGCAGGTGAACAGAAAAATAAGATCAATGACGGTCCTTAAAAGTAGACATATGTGTCCGATAGTATTTAGGTCGACCACAAGTTAACCAACAAAGCACGACCAAATGGTTCGTATCTTGTTACTGCTGAAAACACGTGGGGGTGCGGGCGGCACGGATATGATATTTACCCAATAATAATAATAATAATAATAATAAAAGGTGCAACTAGGGATGAAAAAGGTAATATATATATATATATATTTATCCATTGATATATAATATTCATTGTCTTGGGATCGAGGGGCGAAACTCTTAAAACGTTTTTTGATTTCGCATGTTTGTTGTGGTGATGGTGGTAGTGGTGGTGGTGATGGTGGTGTCACACATGTCGCGTGAATGTGTATGATGCAGGGAAGTCTGCGGGGTTAGCTGCGGGGGTGGATGCGCCGGTGGCAGCCGACTGACGAACCAGAACCCGTGACACTCAATCGCGGTCACGTCGTCTTCGAGAAATTATAAATTTAATTGAAAAAAAAACCCTTAAGTACATTATAATACATTACTGCTGTAAAATATATCCCGGATATAGTATAAGAGCCTGGTGGACGGCGAGTTTAATAATAATTTGTGATGTTCGTACAGCATTCAAATAATTAATTAAACGGAGGATATATATGGGTCTTTCGATGGTAAAGACACGGATATACGGGGAGAAAACAGAAACTATTAATAGTTGTAAAATAAAAACCGTATACGCACAACAATAATATACGTTGTAATATATAATGAAAAAGTAAACGTGCCATATGCGAGGGCGTGCAATAAACGTCGGTTTTTTTTCTCTACCTAGGTACATAACACACATACATTATATAAATCGATTGTCATGGACCGTATCGTTGAACTGAACTCAAGTCGAATTAACGAAATACGTACCTATATAATATACGTGCGTACTGGCCATATGGCACTATTACACTGCAACCATTGCTGTCGTAGTCTGCTGCTACAGAATTAGACGAGACCGTTCTTCCATTTCACTCTGTTAAAATATTATTGTTGTTTCGCTTTTTGTGCACACCTATTATTATTGTTTTCAAAATGGTCATCAATTTTCTTCAAATTTTTCATTTTATCACACGAATTTATATTATAATACATAAGTATTAGTATTAAATCATACTATTCACGTATTATAACCGAATCGTGGATACTGTACTATCTGTGATAGAGGCGGCGGTCACGTTGAAATAATACCAAATACACCGCCACCGATGTAATCTTTAAGCGCAATTTTCTTAATTGTTTGGGCCGCAACCCCTCTCGTTTAGGATGGCGTGTTTGTCGTACCGTTAAGAACTCACAGATTGCGATCGAACGGTTAATTGATTGCGCACCAACGTGTGACTTCCTTGAGAACCGAAGTCTGCCGACGAGGGGTAGGGTAGATATTGATCTCTTCGTTCGTATCGGAGGTGGCGTGAGTATATTATTTTCGTTAAGGCGAAGTCGGCTGAGATGAATGCCCCAAGGGCCTGACGAGGACCACTTGATTTCGTTAATTTGTTTTTAAACGGTACTTGCAGATGGAATATTTTATTATATACACGTGATAACGCAGGGCGCCTTGCACCCTGCTAGATTTGATTTTCGTCTGCAAAGACATTCACGGGGATTTTATAATCTCAATGCACTCGTAACTTACAATATATATATATATATATATATTGTACCCTTTTACTCGAGGGTGTTGGAGTGGTCAAAAAGTAATAATAATAATAATGATATTATTGCACGCATAATTCGATAGTTGATTGGTATTTTCGGCGGCAGCGGATATTATTAGAGCATGCGCGCGTACAAGGGTAGTCTGCACGACGAGGGTTCGACTCAGAATTTGGTTTTTTGAAGATTGGAAAAATGAACGAAAATCACTCGTAACATCTGCAAATCACGAGGTATTATATATACAGCACACATATATAGATTTTTTTTTCTAGGCTTTTGTACTACGTCGCCATCGCTGCGTACTCATTGTTCTACAAAAGAAAACACTGACCGCACACGCCCGAGCCACCGGGCCCCCGGGTGGTCATCCGTGTTAAAAGCAAACAAAAACCGATACCATATATTATTATTGTTATCGTTGTTATTATAATAATCTTTTAGGAAATTTTCGATTAATTCCTCGGCGGCGATCATCGCACCTGCGACGGGGCTGCTGTTGTTCGTCGGTTCGTTTCGATTTTGTATTTTGCGATTATATATATTTTTGCTCATTGTCTGTCGATGTTTTCACTTTCGTTTCGGCACAAACGATTTTTGAAAGAAAAGGAAACTCCGGCGCTGACTCAATGCATTAGCGTATAAAAATATTATAATGCTAACTATGATAATATACTATTATTATTATGTCAGATCGCACTAATTTAATTAAGTGATGAATGCGTGAGAATACAGCCGGGAAATTTCTTATGGATTTGCGTTCGACGAAACTCATATACCTATACGTATAATACAATGTTTTAATCTTCAACTGCTGAAGAAGTAGATTTAAATTTAAATATAATCCATTTGAATTTGTCGAAATAATGGACACCAAAACAATAAGTAATTATTGCTTATAATACAAGTAGTAAATCGTCGGCAGAAATGATAACAAAGATTTTTAACGAAATCTCTTTTACCTATAAATTATTTAAAATTAAAATAATTCTTATTTCATGGATATACCTACCGTAATAAAATGTCTACCTAGTGCACATGTATTTAGCATAATAGCATTACTGCAGCGCGATTTTAGAGGCTAAATATTTAATTTTTGAAAAAACAAATAGACCGAAAAGAAATTTATTGCGATGGTGGTAATGATTGTGCATATAATTTTGTATATAAGGTAGTTGAAGGCACTGATTTTCTCACATCGATAACCTTTTATAATAAAATAAAATAATTATGATAATAAATACGAGATATTTGATATTGTTATATTGAAATTTATAAATTATATGTACCATAATGATAATACGTATTTTAATGGAAATATAGTATATATAGTCTATTATGGGTGTATTTTCTGTAAATATATAAGTACCGATTTTATAAAAAAAAAGTCTCGCAAAAAAAATACATCAAATGATATTATTTTATTATGTGTTTGACGAAATATTTTCGTGAAGTGTGTTATAATAATATCATCGTCGTTTCGTGCATGACTTGGTTATCAATACGTCATGCGACATAATATTATACTCCCAAGTATCGACTTCCGAGTTTGGACAAACAGTACCTAGTTACCTATTTGACGAATATATACTCAAGGATAGACGTCAGTCAATCCTAAAAAGAACAACAGCTCGTATTTCATATTAGTAAATGATTTGTGTGTCATAGTTTTAAACTTCAACGTAGACTAAAATCGTTACTATATTATTATTATTATTATTATTTTTTTTTTTTTTGATCAAATATTCATAAAATTTAGTGGGATCAATTGAAATATTTAAAAGGCCACCGCAAATATGTGTATTTATTCATATATACACACAGCCATACACATAGTTTCGTAGAAAAGAACTATCGTTAAAATATTCATGTGTAACTGGATATACGGTTAGAAATATATACATCACAAAACGATGAAGGCAAACGAATGCCTGTGACAGATATATGGACACTTTCTTACCACAACGTTATTTAATGTACACAAATATAATTTCATAAAATTATATAGAAGTATTTAGTCGTTATATTGTCGACAAGAATCGGTTTTAAAAATCCTGCTCCTGCATGTAATCAACGCGAAGAATGTTAATACGATTTTTTTTCCGTGTACATATTAATGACAAAGCTTTTAACCTGACTCCGCGAATAGAGGCCCGAGAAATTACAAATTGTTTTAATTTCGTACTTTTGATGAGAGTACAATATAATATATTCAGTCGTAGTGTTATGTATACTCTTCCTATAGGTATACATAAATACGCGCGTATCGAAATATTCAGTATTCTCTCATCTTAAACGCATATTATAGTACATATACGTGTGTTTGTTTATTCAAAGAAAAAATAATAATTTACGTGCCGTTTTGTTTTATATTTTTTTGTGTTTTTATTTTTTTTTTGTACTTCGCTGTTGCGATTAAGTCCCGAGAATATTATTACTTCTAATGAACCGGCAACGGTGACGGCAGTCGCGCTTATGTAGAACGCGAAAGGATTGCTTCTAACGTTTAAATATGGATCGTGCGCACGTTTATGCAAGGGTTGTCAGTGTATAGTATAAATATATATATGTGTGTGTGTGTGTGTGTGTGTGCCATCGAGATGGAGACGAGACGAGAGAGAGAAGGAAAAGACAAAGGAACTTGTAGGGAATTTTTTCACCGCAGATGAGTTTAAGTGTTCTGTCATTTAAATTCGCAAAGGCGCGCATAGAAACGAGATGCCGTCAGGAGGAAACAATATAATAATATCCTATACACGTATACCAGCTATGTCGACGTGAAATATTCAAATATACACGACATTTTTATATACATAATATAGACTGGGGCTCAATCCTCTCCCCTCCTTTCCCCTCACAACCTACCAGTCCAGTTTCCGGGCACATCAATAGCGTTATAATAATAATAATAATAGTGTATGTATAGACATAATATACGCGGGGTACTTCTCTGCAGCGGGCACATTCTTTTAAATTATTTATTTAGTATACAACTTATACGTTTAGTCATGGATAAGAATTTATAAAAAGTATATTTTATTATTATCGAGTGGTGTGCAATATAATATTCGGTGCTTACATCGTACTGAGTTTAGGTAGCCGTTCGTTAATATCGTTTACCTACATTATATTATTATGGTTTGTCGGTGTCATTATCGCGTTTCCTGTGACGGACTGTCAAACGAAACGGGATGGGAAATTAATTACGGGGTGTATCTTGATGGAATATTATTGTTGTTTTATAACCACGTTCAATGATACAACCGGAACCGCGTCTTCTTATGGTCTGTTGGCCACTCGTGATATCCACTCGTCAGCGTGTGTGTACATACGGAGTCGGAGTGTCGCCTGTGTGGTGGTGTGTGTGTGTCTGTGTGTGTCTTGTGCCCGACGCGTGTCCCGCCGGAAATTAAAACGTGTAATTTCGTAGCCGTAAACGTCCGTCGCGCGTGCGCCCAACAATCGGCGAGATATTACCGGGTCGGGGCACAAGCCGCAGTCATGTAAAAAATTGCTTTCCAACGGGTCGTATACTCGTATAAGCCGATGAATGACGAATTACACGGTGTATCCTAATGACTTCGGTTATCGGTGGCTGTCTGCGCGCGTATTACGATGGGTCGGGTCAGGGATAAACGAAACACGTTTCGTCGCGTTCATGAAAACGTAAATAATAAAAAAACAATAACGACAACAATATGTGTTTTCGTCGGCTAGGAGACATAATAATAACAAATAATAATAATATATAAAATGTGCTCAACGCGTTCGGCGGCGGTCACTCGGTAAACGATGGTTTCCGCGCCGCCCGAGGCAACAATTAGTCGGCGTAAGTACATCGTCTCGCTGATATTAAAGAGGGTCGTTACTCGTTATATTATATTATTGCGCGACGCGTCAAAGACGGAGAGCGAAATTGTTTGATCTGCAGCCGACCGCCAAAGACCCATTGTAGTCATTTGTTTATTAATTACGTCGTCTTCTTTTCATTTCTATGATGCGCTCGTAGAATATTATATGTAACAATAATTACGTTTATTCAACTCTGTTGCAAATAAGTAAAAATTGAGAGGCGGTGGTAATCTCGGTTCTACAACTGAAGCGTTTGAGTTTGTATGTTTTTCTGCACTGTGTTTTGTCGTTAGCGCACGTCATATTGTGTTTTCATTACAATTTAAAATGACCGAGGGGTTAATATAATTTGTGTCCCGTACGGAAGAAACTACGATTGAAACCGTTCTGTTGAAGTTAATCGAGAACAGTTCGCAAATATATTTATTCGTATGACCAACGAAACGATTGAATGATAAACGGTCTCTCATCGTCAGAATATATAATCGTTATACTCATAATTGTATGTAGTAACTATGTTTAGATTAGCTCGAATTCGGTACAGTCATGAAAGTTATATAAGTTTATGCCTGCAAAAAAGACATTTGAAATTTCGGAAGTCGAATATTGACCAGCGTATGATATAATATAATAATATTATGTTTACAGACGAGGGGATGACGAGCGAAATGTATAATTACGCGCGCGCCACACGCCATGAAATCCAATCTTGAATAGAAAAACACGCGGCGCGTTCTGGACGAAATAAAATGTATAAGACCCCTCCCCGCACGTATATTTTCATTGTACTTAAGCAGATCGTAAATGTACACATATATGTGGGGAATAATGCTGCTGCAGAGTCTAGCCACCGCTGCCCTTTTTGTTTGTAGGCACCTAAATATATACACGCATCTAGAAAACCGTTAAAAGGTCTTTGTTTGTTTCGAGTTAGGGGACCATACGGTTCTGTTTTTGCTCCCTTCTCGCACTCCCTCTTCGATCTGAACCGGTTGTTTGGCAAAAGATATACTATCCACGTGCCTTACGCGTGCCCCCAAAACTCACCCCCTGTGACGTCAAATCTTTTTTTCCTCTCTCTCTCTCCCGAAAACACCCGGTCGGTCTTGCAGTGACGTCATTGCGAAATGGGTGCCGAGAGGTCTGCAGGTCTCCTCCATACGATTTTAGAATTATTATTGTATTATTATCAGCAAACATTGTTGTACGCGCAAACACACACCGTATATAAATAGGTATAGTTGCTTTAGTTCTTTGGTCTGCGCGCGCGCCCTTTGCCTCAACTCTTTATACTATAATTGTGTATACGACTCGGTCGATTTCTGCAGTGCACCCGGCACCGCAACCCTTTTACTATAATATATACTTGGGATATTTGCTGGAAAATTACCGCGGCGACCGGTGTGCATTTGAGGAGACAGAGGGGCATGACGACGATGCATATAAGCAAGCTGCAGCGCACCGCCAACGACCAGGTGGTTTTAGTCTTTTCCGAGGGTGGGCACGTGGACGCGTGCGTTGTGTGTAAAGGTGCCAATCCCGAACTTATAGGGAGTTTCGCCACCATCTGCTGTCTATATGTCTAATCGGAACTGTCCGTTGACTCGCCGCCTCGCAGCAGCAGCAGCCGTCGTCAATCTTATCCTTTCATGCTGCGCCGGCCGTCGGCAATATTTAATAACAGTAATATACATAATAAGTAATAATACATCGTATCTATAAATGATATCTGCGTGAAATCGCTAATTCAACAATCACTTGAAATCTGTATCTGTAGTAGACTCGTGTGGATAAGTGAAGAGAAATCGCGATCTTTTAAATCGTATTTACATATATTTAAATAACATTGTCAATGGGCGTGGATCGTTATAATATGCTTTTATGTAATAAAGTCATAATGCGTTTAGATTAAAGTATGTAGATTTTATGACGGGTTAGTCGGTGTCAGAAAAAAATCGGTTGCCGTTGTCGTGGGGGAAAAAGTAGAGTAGGTCGTCTTGAACTAAGAGGGTGGAGGACAGAAATCGTCAAGACTGCCATTTAACAATTTAATAATGACGTCACAAACACTCCTTCGACTACGTCAAACCGGTCTGCACAGCTGGTATGTTTCTTAATGCACCGAATCGCGTTCCTTCTCCATTCATGGTGCACAACACACACATACACACATGTTTTTACTACTATTAATAATAATAATAATAATAATAATATTAAAGTGTAAGAGTAGGGATCTTGGGAGGAAACTCAAGGTCGTCACGCGCGCACGGTGCTCCTCGACTGCATTCATTCATTCTATACGATGATGACGACGACGACGACGACGACAACGACGGCGGTGCACATCTATTCAATAAGGTGTAGAGGCGCCGGAACGGTTTCTGAACCACAGGGTTTTATTTCTCAATACCTACGGGCTACGGCGCAAAAGTAACCCGATTTCTTATACGAGCTAAAAATGTTTAAGAAACTATATTTCCTTAAAGTACCTTTGGGTTCTTTACTTAACGCTACACTCTGATTGGAATATTCATTTCAATAATGATTATAATAGTTATTTATTTTTTTTAGTTGAAAATCATAATTAATGCAAAACATTTTTATTTGTTTTAATTATAATTTTCTAATCATTAATAAATTATTTAATTTTTATTGTTGATTAACTCATCACAATATTAAAATAATTATGTATTATTTAGACACATATAAATATAAAAGTTTAAAATTAGGAATTGCCTATTCGTTCTGTTAATAGGTAGACAATACAAGCAGAGTAATTTTTAAATCATTATTTTTATGACAGAATTTTGTAAAATACTGAATTTAAATTTATTTTTTCCATACTATTCCATAAAATTAACAAAAGAATTTTTTACTTCATCTTACTATCCCATAAAGAATCTCTATTGTTGATTGCACCTAATCATATTATAATATGTAGGAAAATACTTTTCGACTTATTATTGAAATATTAACATTATTTATTTATAAAGTAAAAAATATAGTATAAAAACAAATTACACGCAATTTGTAATAATGCGTCCTTACGATGATTTATGGATTGTTTAAAATCGTGTTCACAGAAACCGTCTTCGTTTTTCAGAATTTATTCTTTATATATTATAATATAAAATATTGAGATATCTCTTTGGGACTCCGGAGTGTTGTATTAACGACTGCCCCGCTTGTGTGCAAACGTTCAATACATACCTTACGAATATTCGTGGACACCGCACATCCTACATTATATTATATATATATATATAATATATATCACGTTATATTGTTATATAGAGCAACGGACATACAAGCGCGTTACATGATGTGTGTGTGAGTGTATGTGTGTGTCTGTATTTGTATAACGTCCGCGTGCAGATTCTACTCGTATAATATAGGTACCTATAAAATAATAATAATAAGAATAATATGTTCGTTGTCGTAATGCCATTATAATCCTCGACGATTTATTGCGGTCTATCAATATACGTTTTATACCTGCAACGGCAGAATTGCATACGTATACGGGTATAGGTGCCGCACTCTTATACAAGTTATTGTATCACAATGCGCGTCAGCCAAAACATAAATGTAAAGACACGTTTTTTTTTCTTTCGCCTCCGCCTTTGCTACTATTATTGTTATTTTATATTGTCGTCCTGTGTCCGTAACAAGCGTTTAACAAGCAATCCGCATAATGACAAACGCGCACGTACCATCGAGCGGACGACAAATGCGAGTGCTAAAATAAATTACGCGATCGTGATAAATGCCGCCCCGACGATAGGGATGTTTCTTCTTTTTTTATTATTATCTAAAGAATTCAACCGAATGGCTCAGCACGTGCGCTTTGTGGCTGCGAATAAGTATTATGTACGTAGTACTACGTTAACTGTCGGTGATCATTGTCGCGCAGTGCATGTATAGGTATTATCACACGTAACATGTATTATTAAACACCCAAAACTCGCGTACATTATATCATATTATTATACTTAGACTTGTCCACTGACTTGTCGTCAAACAGGCGTTACCGGTCACTCTTGTTCGCGCGTGGGTAATAACAACAACACAGCACCCCCAATAGAGTTATTTACCCGACCGGTAGACGTTTATGTTACGTATTTGTTTGCAAGTTTTTCCGGATATCTTTAGAAAAACTGACTGCGTATTTCTGGATAAATCCATAAATGTCCTCGTGATTATTACAATGTTATAATGGAAGCCAATAAATTTAATCGGGCGACGTGTTCGCCGAAAATGTTACGTCTTATATATTATACAGTTGTAACGATACAAATCGCAGTGCCGCTAAGTGGTTTTTCGAAAAACTCGATTTTTCGACAAGTATTTTCTAACGATGTTTTTGTGTTGCACAATATGATATGACATATGATTTATATATTACGATAATGTTTACAAACGGATATCAAAGGTTTGCCAATATATCACTCTACTCTGTAGTATAGTGATTTCGCCGATATCAATCTGTTACGAGTATTGTTCGTGAATTATGTACACAATAATATATCATAGATATATAATATTATAGGTACCTACGTCGTAGCTCAGAAAACGGAAGTATGGTCCAGTAGTTGTATTTTTTCGAAAAATTCTCAAATCTATCCGGAATAAGTTTTGATTGTTAAACTCGCGTTCTGCCAAATACTATTTTGCGATTGCGTCACGCGATACCACAATAAATCGTATTACTTGTCTCTTCGGTCGATCGCCGTTATTATAATAATGTAATAAAAAAAAATATATCACGTATATGGGTAAATACACGCGGTGACAATATCACAACAGTAGCTGCGATCTCAATTTTCTATTCCTTTTTCAATCTGTCAAAAAACCGCTTCAACATCACATATAATAGAAAGTACACGCAAGGTTTCAGAAATGAGCAATTGTTTTCATAATAATAATAATATTATAATCGATGGTCACTATAGATTAGTGTAGGTATTATATGTTCATTACACATATCTGATTATTTGAAATACCTCGTTGTACGTTTTTATTATCAAGTCTATTATTTTATTGTTAACTCCTCTCTGTTGCTGAACCATTGCAACCATCGCTGTGTTTGTGTGTGTCTGTGCGCTAGATGGTATTATAATTAGCTTACAGGAACTGATGAATATAATAAGGACACGCAGCCGGAGGTGTGTTTCCGTTTCGGTACCGCATCCGTGTATAATCGGT
Source organism: Melanaphis sacchari (assembly GCF_002803265.2). NCBI lineage: Eukaryota > Metazoa > Arthropoda > Insecta > Hemiptera > Aphididae > Melanaphis > Melanaphis sacchari. The sequence continues at coordinate 7,232,011 of NW_020271335.1, forward strand.
ATATTACATTCGGAGAAAAAAACATGTAATAAAAAAGATCGTGCGGTACTTTTCGGTATATAATAAATATATGTACATTATACGTATATATTATCTATAGTGGCGCGGAAGGGGTCTGGCAGAGACGCGAAGTTCAGAGGCGGCGGCGACGGGGCCGGGCCCGATGATTACGCGTGTGGTCAGCGGTCCTTGAATCCTTTGCGCGGTTTCCGGTGCGGACACAAAAACGGAAGTAGAAAACGCTGGCCTGAGTAAATAGTGCTGTGTATATGATATATAGTAGTGTCGTCTGATTGGCAGAACGACATAATCGGCGAGTACACACACACATGCACACTCATACATACATACGAACAGTTGCGGAAAGAATTTCAGGAAACCCGAGGTCATGTCCGCCTATATACCACCGCTTGATTGAAAAGTTCCTCGTGTGCCTTACCTGTAGCAGCCTCGGTCGTGTACTATATACGAATAGACCGGGCACCATTGTTCGTTCGTTAGAAAACCAGCTCGTGTAGTTATAGGACGGTGACGACATTTGTTTAAAAGAAACAAGTGACACTTATTAACGACTGCCGTCGCTGTTGCCACGAGTAATTACTCGTTTAATTACAGGAATTGACTCGTAGCGTTTGAAAAAAAATAATAATAATAACAATAAATAGATAAACATAACGAAAAAAGAAATTCATCGTTATTAGCTATATATTATATACGCGTGAAAGGCGTTCAACAAAACCGTTGTGGGAAGAAAGTCCGTATTTTTTCTTAGCAACACGAGTATGTATACGCTTAAAAATTTTCAAAAAAATATTACGAAAAATCGTCTTCAAAAGTATGCAATATTATTTTTCTTCATTGCATACAGATTATAGTTAGACGATATTTTATGGTTGATCTTATGTGAAAATTTCTGAAGACTCTCTTTCTCACGTTTTGTATAGGAATATATTATACAGTAGCCCATTTATACATATCTGTACGGTCTTGCAAGGATTCTCTTTCTGCGAGTTTTATTTCCTTTGTGTGGAAATGAACAATTCAATACGCACACGCCGTCGTCTCGTCAGCCGGTGTGTGCTGGACCTGGATGTGACCAAATCGTCGATCGAAAGCGTCGATATACACACGACTGTATATTATAATAATAGATATATTATATTGTTATCGTTGTTCGCGGGTGGAGTGCGAGTGCCTTTCCAACAGTGCGTTTTGTTCGCTAAACCCTTTTCGCGTGCACCCGTTCTGTGTCAAAAACCTGGAGCAGATGTGTCACACCAACACTTGCAGATGTCTTTAAGACACCTCATCGGGTTGCGAACAACATCTTATACAGTATCCGCAAAATCGATATCGAGGCGAAATAGGAAAAAAGGGTATTTATGTATATATATAGTGACGGGTGAACCGCTTTTCGGGTCGTTGTACCCGTATTATTTTCCACAGGTCATTATATCGTGCATGTGTGTGTTCGACGACGACGACGACGACGAAAACGAAGAGTAGGTACGGGATATTGTTTTTTGACCCACGGGGGTGCCTCCAAAGAAAGGGTGTGTGCGATATTCATATATATGTATAATAATAATATATTATGTGTGCGTGTGTGCATATATGTACGAGTAGTCCGCATCTGCCTTCCCGAACGTGGCAGATGTCTTTTATAAAAACCGGCACACGCGCGTCATGATGGTATTTTTTCTACATAAATGATACGTATGCACGTCTACACTAATGTAATATACATACCGCACACCACCGTATAACCGGTAATTACTCTTCATATAACATTATAACACCTTTACGTTTTCGTTTATTGAAAGCGGCCCGGCGCCCAAAACATTCAATAGATATTCTATTATACAACCATGAACGATATTAGCTATGGAATATTCGAAGATACCTCAAAACGCTAGAAAGTATACATCAACATTATAACTATAGACCACTATAGCGACGATCGATTATCGAAAAATTATGTAGCAAGAACAATAAGACGCGTTAAGTCGTTTTGTAAGCGAAACGTTCGATATGTTTTATCGTTTCTGGATCGCGGTGGTGGGTTACGCGAAATTTATTGTCCCGTAAAATCACAGTGGACGACAGCTCGTCTCCGCCGGTTAGCACTATATAACAACATAATAATATGTATATATACATGATCACGGTGGGGAGTGCTGCCGCCGCACAATAGCAATCCATCATGCGAAGCTCGAGTGTCCGACATTGATCTACTTTGATATAGTTTTTTATTTTTAAGTTTATCGGTCTCGCAGATGCGCGCGCGAGCGCGTTATTGTTCGCTTGAATACTCGTCGCTCAATGGTCGCGTGTCGGTCGGGGAAAAAAATGAGATCGAATCAAGTTTAAGGGCAGATGTCTGCTGGGCCGCCGCCGACGGCTGCTGCTGGTATATATTAGGGATGTAAGTTAGTAGGGCATGACGTCACCCCTAGTGCAGCAGCATAAACGCGGACACGGCGACGTCAGACAAATAATAGGAAAATAAAAATGAAAAAAAGAAAGGCTAAATTTGGCGGGGTCCTTAATGAAACGGCTAGCGTAAGGGGTGTGCGGTGCAGAAAGCCCCGCGGAGAGTTGTATGTACGTATATAATATACAGGCGAACTAGTCGTGGCGCGCGTCACACACAAAAGAACCCAATACAATATTTCTTCCCCCTCATCCCGTGATTTCGGGAGGGTTCCCCAAAACTGGTCTCGACGCCCTTCTCCCTGTCCTCCAAGATGGAAATTTGCAACTTTTAAGCGCGCGTATATATATATATATATACATACGTGTTGGGGTCCGTCTGTCGACTTGTATGCATTATATAGATATATATATATAAAATAGGCGCGCATTCACGAGTTGCAGCTGCCCCAACGTGCGTGTGTCATTCCCCCCAAACATATCTACTATATATTTACTATTACTAATACTTTACTACTAATAATACTACATACTACATTTCTACGGCACTCATTGCAAAAAACCGTGTATGTTAACACGGGGTAGATACTACTGTATGCATATATATTTATATTATATATTATTTACATTTGATGATGTCGATTCTCCGAGATCTCATGGACGTGGCTTTTAGAAGTGGTAAGATAGGGTGTAAAACGCGTACTTTTTGCCATCTCCTACACGATATAAGTAGACTCCTCGTTTACTGCATGCATACACTTATGTTGTATTATGTATTTATATGTTATACACGTATTTTAATATTTAGACATTTAGCGAGTCAATATTTTTTCATACATGGATAAAATTCTAGATTTTTCTCAAAGTATTTTAAGAGATTTTAACTCGATCCCCCTCCCCAAATTCTGACTTAGGTAGTCTAACCACTGCAACCTGGCTCAAAAAATATGAGAATCATTATGATGTGATGTCGGATTAGTGAAGTAATGCGTCGTAATATATACATACAGCTTGGTAAACCGGTGAAGGAAATCAGAGTCGGGCGAGACGACCCAACGGAGAGGATAGAGCGTTAAACGAAAGTTTCCGCGTTCTGTGATTGATTGTTTCAACGCGCCCAGCGTTTATCACCGTACGCGTATTAATAAAATGATTATAATAATAATAATAATAATAATAACAACAACAACAACATACGTATATTTAAGAACAGTTAGCTTACGCGCGCTCGCTCTCTCGCGTAATGAGGAAATGACAAGGAAACGGCGTACGTATATGGCGGCGACCCCGGCTCGGGGTCCTGTGTGATATCACTTAGACCTGCTCTTTATGTATGTATATATATATATATATATATATTTGACGACGATAGTAATAATCGAAAATAATATGTGTGCGTGTGTATATGGGAAAAAGACGAGGACCGGACAGAGCTAGTTGACGACCGCGGTGACAAAAACTATACGGCGCGCGCGACTTGTGAGCGCGCATAATAATAATATTTTATTAGCATATATTATTACATGTTGACGACACGTCGCAGTGTTATATGCAGACTACGTCTGTATGCGTGCGGGTGTGTGTGTGATATGGTTTATTATGGAGACACTAAAACGCCTGGCATACAGCACACGCGTACACATTTACACCATAATAATATTATATAATATGTCGATTTCCACAATGGTTCGCGGGGGTGACGGACCAGCTACATCGCGATTGTCGTTTAATGGAAGTATATATATTATTGTAACATAACAATATCATAATTCATAACATAATATTAGGTACCCTCTTGTACTACCAGTCGACTCGTTTTGTATATAAATAATAATAATATATATATATATAAGCCCGTAGAACTTGCGTCGAGGAGAAGTATCCCTATAGGCCTACACATTTATCCCGCAATAGATAGCGATCGGCTCCAAAATATAAATACCAATCGTATCGGAATTTTACTTCAAGTATTTAACAACTTGTGTACATAAATGTGTATATCCAAGATATTATACTATTATAAGTATTGACCCTAAACGTTAAATAGTTGTTATTGCGTTGTATTTATCAATTTTAATCCACTCAAACACTTTAATTGTGCATATATATATATAATATATATATACCATATAATAAAATTAATATACACTGTAAACAACGGAAATCTTATCGAAACTATAAAACACAAATATTAATACCACCTAATGTCATATTTTTAAAGATTTCCTTCCGTAATACTGCAGCTATGTTCGTCACGAAATTTTTCGGTCTGCGCTATGTATGGTATATTTATGGTATATTATGATAAATTATCGATACCAATTGATAGAGTTTTTAAACGGATTTTTTATCATTTGTTATAGAAATTTTTCTCCTTCAAAAAATGAAATAAAAAACCCTTTACTCCAAAACCGATTGCGCATGACGTGTATTACATTATTTCATAAATGATACCTTTAAATCCATCAGTAATAAAATTTACATTCTATGTATTAATAATAAAAGTAGTGGCAGTAGTACCACTACTGTTACACCGATACGCTACTCTCTGAATAATATTTACTGACCTTCCTTAACTGGACGAACATTTCATAATGTATACACACGAACGTTTCTGACAAAAGTTTTTCTTCCCGTCGTCACTCCGCCTTTAACCCTATAGACTTCGGAGAGCGAGTGAAAAACAAAAAAAAATGTTTTATATGTATTTCATATTTTCTTTCTTTATGCTCTGTATATATTTATATGCATATATACATTTAAAAAAAAAAAAATCACTAAAATGCGACTCAAACGACAGTGGCGACGAGATTGATAGAGAAGGCGTGGAGTGAGTAGAGGGCAAAAGTCCACGAGAAGTAAGACATTACACGGGTAGTTTTCCGTCTCCATTGCGCGCACACAAGTACTTATAATCAACGGGGTGAATCGAAAAGAGGGCGAAAAACAAGTTCAAGAAGAGAGGAGAATGAGGATGGAATAAAAAAAAGTAAAAAAAAAAAAAAAACCAGAGCCTCTTTTTATAATTACAACACAACCCCTTCTTTCCTTTGACTTGTACTTCGCGTTCTCGTCGTCGTCGTCGCCGTCGTCATCGTCATTAATCCGCAATTCATACTCCGTGCTGTTTCTTAAGGCCGTGGTGTAATAATTATCCGGCATTAATATTACACTATATTATATTATACGGCAGCAACGCGTGACTGTTATTGGAGAAAAAAATTATAATTTAAAAAAAAAATAATCAACTTTATAATATATCGTCGTAATGATAATATTTATACTTTGCGCTGCATGTTGTCTCAAATGAACCATCGCGTCGCCACCTTCGTTGAATTCGATAAATTTTCTTTCATTAAATTAAAATTTGTACTTAACACATGTCGATTTTTTCTCTTTTCGCGTTTTACGACTGTTATTTTTAATTTCTATAATTTTATCAATTTGACTAATTACCTTTTTGTGTTTTATAATACAACATATAAATTATATTGTATTCCACGGCACAATGAATACATATTATATAATAATATGGCATGACGCTACGACCTTTAAATTTCTATTTTTCGTAATAAAATCTTAAAACAGTTTTTTGGTCAATAATTTTTGATTTACTTTTTCAAATTTCAAAATCAAATGCAAGGTACTCCAATATTCAGCTTACAAAACATACATACTGTCACAGATTGTAAATAGTTTCATATGGTGGCAATATCAATTTTTGTTAAGGAATTGGTCGTTTTATTCGCGCGTCTATCCACAACTGTTCGTGTAAAATATACGATAATTAGTAATAGACGTCGCACGCGTTTACGTCATCCTCGTTGCCGCGCGCTGTGGCCTAGCAAGCGTTTAATATATTTATAACGACAATAAATGGAAAATAAAACCAAATAAAACTTTTGTCGACACATAAGCCGTCATATCTATACATTTACTATACTATGTATATGTATATACACGTTGGCACACGAGCCGACTTAAAGGAAGCGTGGAATATCAATTTACTCATTCCCACATCAGTTAAAAACAATGCTATTGATCTTACACGCATTAGACGGTTTTTTTTTTTTTTTTTGGACCGCTCCGTGCGCGTTAATTGAGTGGTCACAACAAGTAGTAGCAGTGTAGTGCACGTATAATATCATATAGTAGTCACGCGGTATATTATGGTGTCCAAGTGTGGTAGTACAGTTGTGTATATAATAATAACTATTTTTACGTATACGCTTCCACTAAAATATAATATTCAATGTTTTCTCACATAGTTTCGGACAGGTTGTTCGGTGCAAACCACTATTACCTATATTATAATTTACAATGTCGTAGTAGAATAATACACAATAACAGAAGCAGTAATTTTAGTTTTTAATTTTTTCACGTTCCCGCGACATGTGTCTGTGTGTGTGTGTGTGTGTGTGTGTGTGTGTGTGTGTGTGTGTGTGT
>NW_020271335.1:7238899-7273399 GCF_002803265.2 Melanaphis sacchari
GTGTGTGTGTGTGTGTGTGTGTGTGTGTGTGTGTGTGTGTGTGTGTGGACTTGTAGTGTGTTATCCACCGTTGCCATGGACACACATGCGCACACTGTGAGAATTCTGTTTTTAAAATACCTATTCGTTATTTTTATACATTTTTTTTGTCGAGCCGTTGTTCCGTTGTTATCCAGAATCCAATCTAATAAGAGTCCCACCAATAAGGCACCCCGCCCCCGGTAGAGTAACGAATTCTAATTTATTTGCGTGAATATATTTTTACTACGGTGTATAAAACTAGGATATTATTACGCGTCGCGTCCGTCTCCACTGTCAATTATCTACTTCCTTCCTGGTCGGCACATATACATACAGCCATATGTTACCTGTGTGGACCAAACTCTCCCTTATCGACAGACCGTATCGGTCTGTGTCCGTGTGTGTGTACATATTTGGTCATTGACTACGACCGGAACTTTCCGGACAAAAGAGTATTGCGCGTGGAGTAATTTCAGTCGTGTGTTTTTATTTTATTTTATTTTTCACCCGAACAATAAACATTATAAAAATTAATAAATTAATGAAATGAAAAAATAAATAAAAAGGTAAGGCTCTGTCATAACAACACAAAGTTTGTGAATTATCCCTTGAAGCATGAATATATACATATAACTATAGGTATATAGTATTTGTATAACATGATATACGATGCAAAGGGCAATGCCACCGACCATTATGCATATTATTATATTTCTTATAAAAACAAAATACAATTTTATATATATATATACGTATATATGTATAGACATGATTATCATCAAAGCACTCTCTGCGAGTAAATACATATATACAATGTACATTGTACATCAGCTATCGAAGGTATTTATTATTATTGTTCTTCTTCCTCGATTTTGTTTTATTATTGTTATACGGTCGATTTATATATTAAACTCCACACCGATCCCTCGGACGATGACAACAGTCGGGCCGGAGTTTATGCGCGCAGGCGAGAGGAGAGCAACAGTTGCATTTTAATTGATACACCATGATTCAGCAACAGCAGCAAACCGCGGCCAGCATCACATGATATGTACACCGGCAATTAATGTATTTCGTGAGGGCGCTCGTTCGCAAGATGTGCAAAGTCTCAAAGCGCACATATACGCTTATAGGATAGTGTTATACTGATAATATCAATACTACATGTTTTCGATCTATGATGTGCGGATAACAGTTGTAGCGGAAAACAATAGAAGTCAATTGATTGCCAATAGACAATAAATGATAAAAAAAAAAAATCCAGAAAATTGAATGTTTCTAAAAAATACCAAGCGTGCAGTGTACCGGTGCAACGGGTTTAATGATTTGGCAAAAAATAAAAACGATATCATAAGACCCTTCCGCGTCTCACATGACTAAATCTCCTACTATAACACACTGCAAATCGCCGTTATATGTTGTGTTTTATTAAAAAGATACCATTATATACATATAGTCTGTGTATTGCGCACGCGAGCCGCAACGAGGGATTATATTTATAAACGGTCGGCGGTGCGAAAGACCCATTAATAAGTCAATAATAAAACGGTCTCGCGGGTGCCATAAATAAATAAACAATAAAATTATTGCCGAAATGTCGTCTGGTAAAGCACACGTTGCCTTGCTGCAATGCTCATCGTCTAAACCATTCATCACGTTCGAATTTTTAAATCTACGATTTTCCGTAGATGCGACCATAATATATCGTATTTACGAGTATAAGGGATATTTCCTGGGTTCGTGTTAGTAGGTTTTCAAACGAGCTGCATTTATAGTTGTGTATTATGAAAGTATGACGTAAATAAAAAATTCACCAACTTATGTCGAATTAAAACCGGACGAGAGTTGTTTCCTGCGTGAGTGGCGGAATATTTTTCTTTTTTAATTTTACGTTAATTGGTTAGGTACACGTTTTTTTCAATTTATTTTTATAACTCGCTATTCCATGCGCTTAAAAAATCAATCGGATATTTATTATTATTATATCATTATACGCACACACACACACACATATATTCATTATATTTTGCGGGCTGCAGTGATGGTGTCGTGTTCAATTAGAACCGAGAACGAGTGCTCTCGCGAGAGGTTAAGTCAGCGCTGGTGGGTGTGTGGACGCGTATATATATATACGTTTTTCGAACCCTTTCCCCTCCCTTAGGTGTGCCTACCCCTCTGCGTGTATACGTACACCCGGCATATAAATCCAAATATATATATATGTGTGTGTGTGTGTGTACGTGTGGTACAGTTGTTCATTAAAAACTGCGAAAGAGCCGCAGAAAAAATAAAAGAAAGTGGACAAAAGTCTTTAAGAGCGAATTTGTACGGTCCTTTTATTGCACTCGGTGCATACCGTGTATATATATAATAATAATAATAATAATAATAATAATATATATGTACTGTACACCCTGCCAGCATAACACAGCACCGTCTCGTACTTAAAAATATTTTTACACGCGTATGTGTATATGCACGTAAATAATTAATAATCATTTTTTAATTAACCCTTTTCCCGATCTGACGCCACCAACTCCGTCGATCGGCAGTCAAAAGTCGCACGCTCGCAATTCCTCCGCATTAGCGCCCCGCATGTGTAAATAGTCATAACTTATAATAATATACCTATGCATACACATATGCCATAGTATCAAAATGTTCCAAGATTTTTTTTTCATATATGTATATATAATTTAAACTTAAATAATCTCATTCGAATTATCGTCCTCAGCACTTACAGTTAAAATAATTAGACATTTCTAGGGAAGATGCCTACTCCAACAAATAGGTAATTTTTTTAAGAAACATCTTGAATAGACCTCTTTTTAAATGGCCAAAGAGTTTACTATGTGTGGTTTTTAGCACGTCAGCTTGAGTTATACATTTTTTCCAATTCAAAACTTTTTTGATGAAAAAATATTCTTACAATAATCCCCTATCGTTGTACTCGCAAAATCTTGCGCCTTGTGAATTCAGATTATTTTTGAACTTAAAATTTAGCCTCAAAGGCGAACGTTTCATATTGATTAAAAATATCTAAACCATACGATATCCAATATCCCATAAACTACAATAGGTAAAATTACCAGTTATAGACTTTTCCAGTAGAGAATAATCAAAAAATTTTCACCAGCAGTTACAAATATAAATATTTGTTGAAATACTTGAAGTAAGTGTATTTGTGCTTACAAACGCGATATTTTATGAAATAGGTAAAATTTAAAATTGTTCACAAAAATTAAAATTCTGTGAACTTTTTGAAACTTCTATCTATACCTGACCTACATAAATTATATACTCGGCAATCGGCATACGCATGCATTCGGGTTAGGATCTTAAGCAATCATATTATTATGGACGCGCGTTTATAAGAAAACGGTACGCTTAAGTCGTAACGGAAATAATACACAAGTCTTGTGTAAAAATATAAATATATATATATATATACATTAAATTCACGTAATATAATAAGTGCACCGCGCGCACTGGACGAGGAAGAGGTGAAGAAAAAAAACGATTGTTTCGTAATGTACCTATATACCTTTATAAGTATTACATACATGCCGTGTAGGTATAACTCGCGTCAAAAGAGCGCCCGCAGAAAAACCGGAGAGAAACGACCGTTAGAAGGGTGCGAGCCCCTATGTGTGTGTGTGTGTGTATGTATGTGTGATTTTGTGTGTGTGTATATGTGTAATTTGTGTGTATGTGTGTGTATGGTGTGTGTGTGTGCGTACGTCTCGCGCGTCTTGAAGATATTATTATTGTTGTCGTCGTTATTGGGGTTGGAGGGGTACGGTGGAAGGAACGGTCGTTGCCGAAAAGACATATTTCGCTATTGTGCGCGCCCGGAACAACCCTCGGTGACTTCCTCGCCAAGACGCGCGGCGTTGAAAGAAAAAAAAAACCGTTATTATATTCATAGGTTCGCGCGGTCTTGGCGCGTACGACACAATTTTTCCCACGAGCCCGCAAAGGCACCACCTGGTCGGGGGGTTGCACGACGGTCGTCCCTCTTTCTTATGCGGGTATTTTTTTTTTTTAGCTTTTGCTTCTTGGCGTTCGTCTTTTGCCTGCGGTGGACCGGTTTCCTTGCCTCTGTAATATTATATTATATTCTCCGTTCTCCTTTGCTCTACATAATATCGTGTATATGCCCGCGCGAGTTATATTATTAATATTTATGTTATAGAATTACATTTTCTGCGACCGCGACGTAGCTGTATAGCTGTATATTCCATGGTGTTTATGTATAAATATATCTATAAACGGAGTGATCACTTCGATTACTCAGCCATATACTCGTACCTATACTAATTTTACGGTTTTTTTTTTTACGTAAGTGAGTAAGTCTAGATTTTCAAACATATTTTTCATGTAAAAATCGGCAATTCGGACGAGACGTCAAAATCCTATCCAATTTCGTTCACACGCTCATATAAACTAACTCATACCTACTCGTAATTCAATAATATCATAACCTATAGAATTGTTTTCAAACAGATACTTTAAAATCTTATTAAAACCGGGTATTATTCACAAGTATTAAAATTCTGGTTTTTTTTTCTTTTAAATGTAATTTGTAGTTTTGAACTTAAAACCTTAACGTTTACAGTTTTAACACAATATTAATACAATGGTACATAGCCGACAACAGTGTCTTTAAGACGATTGTTTGCTTCTTACAATTTGATTTATTTTTTAAATACGATAATTACAATCACAAAAACTCTTTTATTTTCCTATACCGTCGTTTTTTTATTTTACCCTATGTTATAGTTTAAAAATCTTGAATAACTATATAAATATAGATATAAATGATTTCGTTATATAACGAGTATGTATACACGATAATACTGTAGATTAAATTATTCATAAAACGTTATTTATGAGAATAAAACACACACAGCACTTATAATAACACACCAACCGCTGATACTTACGTGACACTAGTGCTGCAGTTGTGCCTACAATCAAATTCGATTCACTTAGGTACTATAAATCAGACGGAAATATTATAAAACCATTTATTGATAAACCAGACGGGATCGTCATCGAGTACGACTACAATAGGCAACTATATCGGGTGTATCGCAGACTGCAGTTACTCTCACCGACGCAAAATCCATTAATAGATGTCAAATGGCATTTATAATACATTATATTAACATAATTTTAATGAAATACGTTATTATTTATAATTACAAAATTATATTTTACATATCTCTTTAGTTTAGTTCCGTTTAACCCAAAAAACTAAACTCGCTTTAACAAAAATAACGATAGCATTTAAAAAACGGAAAAAAACACGTCTATTGTGTTAGACTGTTTTGAAATATATAGAAATACACAAATAGGCATTATTTATATTATTCTATGGCAGATACATTCTAGGTGTTCGTCAGATGTTAACACAGCATATTGTCGACGTTAGAATATAATATTTAAACTAGAAAGTTTATTTTCTAGTTTTATTTTAAACTCGAAAGTGTATCTGCAAAAACTTGAACCAGCTTAATTATTATTTTTATCAATTTTCAACGAACAGTTATAAAAATATGTATATTTATTGATCATTTGGTATACAGTAGCGATTTAGACAAGACTTCAAGTTGAAAGATGGACGATTTTAATACTATGACGCAAAAATTGTTTTCATCTTTTTGCTGAAAAATGTCCATTAGACGTGTACTTAAATGTTTTATTCTTGTAAAAAACTTTTATAACATTAACTATTAATAGATTCGATAGATCATAACTTTTTTAATGTTTATTTATTTATTTTATATATACTAAAAACAATTAACAGAGTAGAAAGGCGATTGCTCAAATCCGCATTGTAGGTACAATAGATACATATTATATTTGTACCTACATAATAATATTACGAACACGTATCTACCGTAAGTACACACTTAGTGTAACTATAAAAAAAAAAAAAAAACGTTTACCGTTTTCGGTTTAATGAGACAATATAACATGTGTCTCGTCGTGTCTAGGTGACAGTTAGTTTAGTATTAATCAAAAACCTATTATTGTAACATCGTCATGGTTTCAATTTCGACGTTTCTTCTTTGAACGGCTAAATTAAATACAAATTCACGATACGTAAACTTTTTTTTAATATTATTTGCAATCGATTTAAATAATCGACAGCATGTACACAGTAAAAAAAAACAAGTGGAATGACATTTATGAATTTAAAAGGTTTAGCGTTTATTAATGGAAATATTTTGTAGCTATCGTAGACTACGGCACAAATCTTATTAATACCTATGCGCAGAACTCAAGTCGCAGACTATATACCAACGTATATTGTTAAAACCCCAAGTACTTTATTATGCACGCAAATCTGCTAGTAGTGAAAACATTACATAACGTTAAAAAAAACTTTGAAACAAATAATTGTATAGAAATAAATTATGACAACCAGACAATTATACACGTACCCAATTACTGAATTTTATTATTAAATATTTGTAAAATTATAGTTAAATAGCTCTGCAGCTGGCGCAAACTTACTGTACAAATTCAAGTCAAGAAAAGTGTGCAGTGTGTAAACGCAATCATTTGATTTATGAACTAATCGGGAAATATTTTTCGAAATAAATTTACTACGAATAACTACCACGCGGGCACACGGGCGCGTGTGTGTGTCTATGTGTGTGCACACGCAGCCGCGTTAATTAAATACATAGTCAACAATTATATTAACCTAATATATTATAAAAACACACACCATGATTTGGTTGTACACACTTAGGTATATAATATTATATTTGTTTTTACTGTTAGAAAAAAAATCTGTGGCATAAAATGTTTTAATCGTTCGACATAGGCTATATTCTTCTCAGAACATGTGTTAAGGATTCTATAGATACACGCGCTTGAGATTACATATTTTTTTCTTTTCGAGATTTCGGGACTGTCTGTACGTATATCGGTATAGATACACTCGGAGGAACCGCGGTCGAAAAATATGATGGTTTTCAAATAAAGGTAAAATATTGTTTAAGACTAATTTAGGTTCGTGGTGATTTTGTAAACGTTATAGGGGCTGAATACACTCGAAAACGTCACAATCGATCGATTGAAAAAAAAAACTTGTTGCCGTTAATCGTTATTATTCGTCCGCGGAATACGCCTCGATAGACGGCCCTCGTTTAATAGCCGCCTGCGCCTACCTGCAATTATTATTATTATATACGAGAGTATTCAGCCTCGTAGTTCCTTGGATTTTGAGACGCTCGGTACCTACCTACATCGCATTAGACGTACCTATATAATATAATATAGTTCCGGTCGCGAGACTTTTATTGATTGGGCTCGAGCGCAATATCGCGTTTGATTTGATTAAGTACGTCGTTGTGGGCGCATTAATAATAATAGCCGTTTATTAACGTGTGTATGTGTCTATATAATATATATATATAAATAGTTGTGTACGCGGGTCGGAAGGAGCAGATGCATTGGGTTTTTGACATAAGGCACGAGCCGCAGGGTATTGTATACACGTATATAACAGCGTGTTGTGCTGCAGTATTTATTGTATCCACACACACACACACACACACTAGTCAAATGCATATAAGTTTAAGTACAAATGTTTGAATGTATGAGTGTGTGTGTGTGTGTATGAGTACATAGTAGCGATTGTAGGTGAGTGACGGCGGCAATAATATTATATATTATAATATATATTATAACGGCGGCAGTGGCGTCGTCGCGGGTAGTCGAATAAGTATGAACGGGGTGGGGGAAAGGGAAAAAAAACAGTTGTTGTATATTATTATTATTATTATATATGTGTATGTATGTGTGTGCTCGGCGTGTATTAATCGTTTGCGTTGTGCGTGTGTGTGTGCAGGTGATCCGGTTGATGCGCGAAGGAAGGGGACCGCCAATCGGAGCCGGCTATGTCATCTGAGGAGGACGGCGGCAACCTCGGAACGACGGCGGTGGCGGGGGGCGCAGAGTGTTTCGTCGGCAGCGGCGGTGGTGGGGGTGATCCGTTGGACGGTTCGGCCGACAAACTGTTGAAGAACAAGGCGAAGCGGAGCAGACAGCGCGTGGATGCCGGCGAGCCACGTAACAGTTACTCGTCCATTCCGAATTTCAGTTCGCGACCGATCGTGTCCTCGGCACCACTGCTCAACCAGGCCGCCAGCTTCTACGGAGCGTTTTTCGGCCAAGGCCACCAACAGTACTTCTTCAACCAGGGCTTCGCGCCCGGTAAAATGCTAAACGAGTTCATCGGCCGTCAAGTCAAAGAAGAAATGGTGACCATGGACTCGTCCGACTGCCTTACACAGCCCCTGCCCGGTCTGCCCGGTTCGCCGGCCACCGGACCCAACAGCGAGCTGGCCCATCACATGCTCCGCGACATACTGCAGGGCAGGAAGAAGGAGCTGCTCGCCCTGGAACAGGAGTTCCGCAACTCCGACGACCCGTCGTCGCCGGACAACAGCATCATGAACAACAACAACAACATAAACAGCAACAAGAACGACATCAGCGGCGCGGACGATTGCGCCGCCAACGCCGTCGCCAAAAATTTGGTCGCCGCGGACATCGTCGACAACTGCAACGGCAAGCCGGTCGATCCGGCCGAGGTAAGCTCAGTTAACAATTTTATTAACAACAATAACAATAACGCGGTGACCACCGATCACGACGCGGACGACATTAACGACGGTACCGATTCCGAGAGGTCACTGGGTTCGCCCGTGTCCGACACCAAGGAGATCGCGGTCGAGGAACAAAGCAAAGACTTCGAGGTGAAAGTCGAACAAAACGAGTTAAAAAAGGCTAGGGTAGAAAACATCGTGTCCACGATGAGGTCCAGCCCGTCGTTGCCGGTTCAGGTCAACGGCTGCAAAAAACGCAAGTTGTACCACCCGCAACAGCACGACAACAGCGAACGGTACAACACGATGGACGTGGACGACGACGACAACGACGACGACGAAGAAGAACTAAGCCCCAACGAGCTCAGACAGAAAATGGTCGAGAAAAACGTGCTAAAGGATCAACTGCGCACCATGCAGGAGCAGTTGGCGGAAATGCAACACAAGTACGTGCAGCTGTGCACCAGAATGGACAACGACGACGAGCCCGAAGACGGCAGCGATGCGGAACAGGAACAGGCTGAAATATCGGCGGCCCGGCACAGTCCACCGGCCGCCCCGAAGTGCACTACACCGCTGCCGATGATGCCCTCGTCGGCCCAGCAGATCAACCCAAACTTCTCAAAAATGGTCAAATTTTTACCGCAGACGCACATGCCCATACACCCTTCCTTCAACGGAGCGTTGACACTACTCCAGCAGCAAGTACTACAGGAGCAGCACAACACTCACAGCCAGCACCACGCGATCAACAACGCGGCGGCCATGTACCTGCAGGGAGTCGGCCACAAACTGTTCATGGAACAGGAAGCCAGGCTGGCTAAAGAAGCCGCGATCGCGGCCGAACAGCAGCTACATCAGCAGCAGCAGCAGCAACAGCAGCAACAGCTGCAACAGCAACAGCAACAACAACATCAACAGCAGCAACAACAACTACAGCAACAGCAACAGCAGCAACAACAGCAACAGCAGCAACACCACCATCCACATCACGTCAGCCAGATGAACGTGCCACCGCCCATGCACCCGCAGAAGGCCGCGTCCGCCGAGACGCCCGAGAAGATCGCCGCGGTGCCCGGTGCCGGCCGTCAGCCATCCGCCGCGCAACCGTTCCCGGACCTCGATTTGTTGGCGGACGCGCTCAAGTCCGAAATATCCACCACGCTGACCGGACTCATCGACACGATAATGGCCAAGTTCGCACAACAGCAGCAACAGCAGCAGCGCAAAGCGTCCAAGGCGGCGGACGCGGCGGACATGCAACTGACGTCTAAAGACGTCGACCGCAAGTCGCCCAGGACCAAAGTCATCGACCGCGGTAGCCACGGTACCGACCGCAACTCCGGTCTGGTCAACGGCCTGTCGAAGATGATGAACGGCGGCAGCGGCGGTTACGGCAGCGCTAACCAGGTGCCGGTGACCGTCGGCGGCGGTAACGGCGGTAGCAGTAACGGTCTGCTGCAGATGCCCAGCAACGGACCGGCCGAGCTGAGAAACGGTCTGGTCAACACGACGTGTGGCGCCGGAACCGGCCTTTACAACGGCGCGGACGCCGTCGCGGCCGCCGCGGCGCTCGGGCACGTCCGGGGCGCACAGATGTTCGCGCCGAAACTGCACGGCTCGGCGGGCCTGAGCAACGCGGCCGCGGCCGCCGCCCTGTACTCGTCCATGAGCGGGCTCCCGTCACACCTGAACCCGTTCTGCATGGAACGCGAACCGGCGCCCGAACAGAACGAAGCTCTCAGCCTGGTGGTGATACCCAAGAAGAAACGGCACAAGGTCACCGACACCCGGATCACCCCGCGCGCCATCAACCGCATACTCACACAGGACTCGGTGAACAACAACAACAGCAGCAGCAGCAACAACAACAACAACAACGGCAACAACGGCAACGGAAATCCTATGCAAACGTTGGACGGCAGGGCGCAACAACCGGTCGGCGGCGCGCAGGCCATGCAGCAGCAGTCCGCCGTCATGCAGCCCGCGGCCGGCGACTCGCCTCCGCCACCGCCGTCCCAACAGCGGCCGTTCCACCAGCAGCAGCAACAGCAATCGCCGACGGTCACGCCGGCCGCCCCGCAGCCGCCTCCACCGCCGACATCGATGCCCATGTTGCCGGTGTCGCTGCCCACGTCGGTGGCCATACCCAACCCCAGCCTGCACGAGTCACAGGTGTTCAGCCCTTACAGCCCGTTCTACACCAGCCAGCACCAGGGCGTGCCGCACCACATCCCGTCGTCCAGCCCGCCCGGCATGTCCGACTCGCCGCCGCCACCGCCGCCGCAGCACCACCACGGGTCGCTGCTCCACCCCGCCCTGCTGGCCGCTGCGCAGCACCACAACTCGTCGCCGGACCTGATGAGCATGAAGGCCCGGATGGACATGTCCATGGGCAACGGCGGCAACGACAGCGTCGATCGCGTTTCCGAGTGCAATTCCGGGGACGGCCCGTACGACGGCATGTCGCCTATAATATCCTTTTTATGCAAAACAAAAAACTGTTTAACACTGTTTGGTAACGATACGTACAATATATTATTATTTTTAGGTTATTTCGTTTCGGCTCTATATTATTATTATTGTTATTATTATTATTATTATTATTATTAGATATTTTCCGTGTACGCCGCTTATATTTTATTTACCTGCACTTGGATAATACAATATTAAATCGTGTGAATTATGATATATTATATTCCGTAAGAAGTCGTTGGGGGACGACGCGATTTCGCGTGTTCGCGACGAATTACCGTAGGATTTCCGAAAAATACTTTTGTAACCCACAAAACGAAACGATCGTTAGTTATTTGACGTGTATTGGGGGCTATTACTATCTCTCTCTCTCTCTCTCTCTTTCTCTCTTTTTCCCTTATTCCCCGTCATCAAAAAGCAAAAATGCGTGGCACTTTATAATAATATGTTAAAATAAAATATTTAACTATTAGCTTTTCCGTTCACCGTTTCCCGGTAAATCTCTCTCAAACCAATAAATTGTAAATTTACCGCGCCGAGATGCAAAACATTCGAAAATAAAAAAAAAGGCGGGTAAAAACGACGGAGAACCCGACACTTACAACGTATACGGGGGGGGGTTTCGGGGTGGACACTGGGAAGCCCCAGGTAAATGCATTACACAAACATGCGTGGAAGACCTACAAAAGAAATGAAACTTTCGCGATTAATCGAATTAACTGCCGCTAAGATTTGAAAACGATACCGCTTTAAACGCGTACGTGCGTGTAAGTCTACACTCGACGATGACGATGATAATTAAATAATAATAATAATAATAATAATAATAAATGACGACGATTAACCGCCAATGTAACACAATATAATATTATTATGTATCGGTTAAACGATTATGTATTATAATACACTGAGAAAATTGAAATACGATTTTTCCATAACTGTTATGTTTACTCGTCAACCCTGACTCCGATGCACTTGCGAAAAGCCAAGCTGATGTTCTTCTGGGTCCGGTACCCCAGCTCGGCCATCCTGAAGATGTACTTCCCCGACATCAAGTTCAACAAGAACAACACCGCACAACTAGTCAAGTGGTTCTCGAACTTCAGGTAAGCACTGCAACTTTCTGCACAATTTCTCGTATAGTGTTAAGTAAATTATGTAGATAGTAATGAGTAATCGTTCGGAAGAGGATCGTCGTCATGACGGTTTTGAATCGAAACGTACAATTTATTTTTAAAACCTTATACCTATTTCGTATACATACGTACGCACACGGTTGATAAAACACGAAGAAAAGTAATTCATCCGAGCCATGTGGGTGTTAAATTAATTCCAGCTTTCTTTTCGTCGCCGCATGCGGGCCACGTTCCATTTTTTAAAAATTTATATATATATTTTTTTAAGCACCTGCTTTAAGTGTTTCCCCTCCCTTCCACCCCTCAGACATATTAATGTGCAAATAATTATATTTTATTATTTTAACTCCGTGTGTGCGATGTGCGCATAAATATATTATGTATACATAAAACACGCACCCGTGTGATTGCGCTCATACTTACTGCACACAGTAATAATATATTGTATTTGTTTATTACTGCTATCATGATTATTCGAAGGACGGGAGCTGTCGCGAGAATGTCGTCGGCGAAAAAAAACGAAACGCGCAATATGTATATAATGACGATGTTATAATATCGTTTATGTCTCGTTTCCTTACCCGATTCACGCGTTACAGAATAGGTTAGGAGGGACGTAGAGATGAATTTAAACGCTTTATTAAACATGTTTATACAATATTTCTTTTGAATCAGTCGCCTAATTAACGTGCAACATTCGTGTCGCATAATATGTAATATTATTGTTATACGGCGTTTTTCCGCGCATTTATTCCTTATATTTAACCCCATACGTGTGTTATAATAGTGGATATACCCATATAGTGCAGCCAGTGCAGGTCGTGTTTACAACATAATAATATACATATTATACACACGCTGCTGCAGTTATAGTGACGGCGCGAATGAGACAAATATCATAATATACAATTTATTACGATGACGGTACATAATAATATTGTGTTACAAATTCATTGTAAAGTGTGTGACGTTTCGAACACGTCGAGTGGGCAAATAGCATTTTGAACCTGCAGAAAACATGGTTAGGAAACGCGCATAGAAAAACTAAAAAATAAATAATAATGATATTAAACACCATTTGTAACTCTTGGATGTCAAAAGGCAATGCTAGGAATAAACGACTTGAAAAGTTTAAAAGTTAAATTAGTAGTTGCCGATTTGTATTAGCTCACCCTTAAATTTATTGATATTCACTTTTAGACAATAAATAACGAGTTACTTTCAATCAACTCCAACAGTTACGTATAGTTATAAATAATTAAATAATAAATATTATAATAAAATGTTTATTGATAATATGTGTGTGTGTGTATGTTTGAAAAAATAACTTAACTCAGTTAGTAATTCGTTGTAAATTTCTCATAACTCTTCCAGTATAATTATTAACTTAAATAGACTTTAATAGTAAAAAATAGTAAACCGTCTTAGCTCGATATTCTTTCAAACCGTTTCTATATTTTTTTTTTACCAAACTCTGCGTTGAAAAAATATAATTAACTTTCCCAGCCTCATCGAGAGGTACACATTCCTACGTCGCCGCATTCACGATTTTCCTCAACACGTACAACACAACACACGCCGAATGAGGGGCATAACCATAATATTATACACACTCGTAAACAGTAAATGCAAATTTGTTTTAACACACGAGCTTCTACACCCCACTATACCAGCCACCGCGGAGATGATTGGCTTTTCACCGTCAACCACCCAACCACCGTGTCCGTTTGTACCTTCGTGCAAATAATTATACATTATAAACACCGCATTGTATTAAATTAACATCATCAACGTGTATGTTATTGCATATTACACATGTAGGTACTCGTGATTTGTGCACACGATACTTTCGTTCAGGCGTACTCGTCCGTCTTCAAGCGGCGGGGCCGTTCTTCGCTATTATATACCTACCGACCTGCCCACCCACACGTTATATTATTATCATTCAGCGCGCGTGTCTATTATATTATCGCGCGCACATAGCATTACACGATATAACATGATGTATTGAGTGGCGAGTACAATCGGAAAAGCGCAATGTTATACGACGCATTGAGCACCGCACTCGAATCGACTCGATCCGCTGATTTCAATATTATTATTGCTATCATCACCACCACCACCACCACCACCATCGTCGTCGTGCAAGTAGTAAAATATGAAATTTACCTACCGCAATATTATTTATTTATTGTATACAACTTTTGCGCCGCGTAGTCTTTTCACCGCAACACATCGTACAACGTTCGTAATAATAATAATAATAATAACGACGACGACGATGATGATACTATTATAATATTATAGTTATAACATGCCGTGCACTCCGCGGTGTTTCCGATGCGTGCTCGAGACGAGTGTGCCAATTACGTACGGTTGTATTATCGTAATACGTAACCTCCTACACCCGTCATAATTATTATTATTTATCATACGATGGTATTATGATTATTATTTTTATTAATGGTGTCCGTTTTTTGTCCTTCCCCCCCGACAGAGAGTTCTATTACATTCAGATGGAAAAATACGCACGGCAAGCCGTCAGCGAGGGTTTGCAGAGATCCGAAGACATACACGTCAACAAGGACAGCGAGATCTACAGGGTCCTCAACCTGCACTACAACCGCAACAATCACATTGAGGTATGCCTATGCCGCCACCACAAAACCCAGTGTATATATTGCAGTATACCTGAACCGGTAATAAAACCGGATATATTTTGTTTTTCTTTTGATTCTCGCCACCATTTTATGGCTATCACATTATTATCATTTACAATAATATTATTTCCTGACTCCTCGATGAGGATTTTAGACAGATTAACCGTGTTCATCGTAATTCGTTCGATTAGGGTTAATAAAATCGAACGGATTAACTGCGATCGCACACAGCATTATTACAATACGAGTATAATATATTTATACCGACATTTTCCGACACGATAGTTTTAATATTTGAACCAATTTTATTTATTTTTTTAATTCGGAAGTATATCGCTTGGCCAGTCGAACGTAACCGTATAGAACTAATACATTACATTATATTTTATTTTTTTTACGTTTATCGTATTTGACGTGCGGTTCACGATTTTTATTGTTTGTTTTTTTCCCACAGGCGCCTAGCAATTTTGAGTATGTGGTCCAGCAGACGTTACGCGAATTCTTCGTAGCCATCCAAAACGGAAAGGATACGGAACAATCGTGGAAGAAGTCTATATACAAGGTCATCTCTCGCATGGACGATACTGTGCCAGAGTACTTCAGGTCTCCGAACTTCCTCGAACAGCTCGAATAAACGATATATAATTATGTATAAATTATATATATATATACAAGCATAATATATATATATAATACCATATTATATATTTATATACACGCATTCGACTCGCGTCTGTAAACTGTGCTTTTTTTTAAAAAAATTAATAATTATTATCGTTTTCATTAAAAAATAAACAAAAGCTCATAACGTTGAGTTTTTGTGATGGGTTATATTATATTCTATATATGCATTGTTGTGTACAGTCATTTTGAAAACAAATTTTATAACATTCATTATGTTTTACTTTTGGTTTCTAAATATTTTTATAAAACATTAAGGGCGGTCTCTTTGTACAAAGAAAAATTAATATTATGTTGTACAAAAAATTTGAATTTATCTTTACTTATTTTATTTTTATATAATTATATATATATATTTTAAAAAGAAAAATTATAATTGCTTATATATTGAAATTATATATATGTATATGGAATAGTCTAAATGTATATAGGGAACAAGAGACCCACCAATTTTTATTTATAAAAAAAAAAAAAACCAATATTACGATGTATAGTAGAGATATTATTGCCCCAACTATGGGTCGGTTAATGTACACAACATATTATTTATATATATTAATTGATTGTTAAAAACTACATTTTATTCACACGGGGTACCCATTTTATTATTATTATTATTATTATTATTATTATTATTATCATTATTGTCATTATGATTATTATGTACCTATTATTATTTTTAATTTTACATCAATGTTTAGGTTAGGTTATATTGTTATTTCACAATTTTATAGCACTTGATAAAAAAAATTTTAAACAAAAATCATTTGCCCGCGACGGCGTTCAAATATTCCTCCCCTCCCCCCACTCACGTGATCTCACATTACTCCAATATTTAATTATCTAGCATAATTTTTATTTTTTAGTTTATTTTATTTTATTTATTTTATTTTTATTATTATTTTTTTTTTTTTTTTTTTTGGTGTGGTGAGTTTCTCCTAGTCAAATAAATTAAAAAATAAAAGGATCATATATATTATTAATAATAGTTCTTATAATATTATAATTTCGTCGTTATTATTTTATCGTTGTCGTTATTATATATAATATTATTATCACCGTTTATAGTTTTCCCCATCCGCTCGCGGTACCTCCGCCCATAGACACAGACCACAGACCACTTCCAATAACATTAACTCAAATAATATTACAACGAAATATTCAAAATACAATCAGTTTACAGACAGTTTACAACTCGCAACATAAATATCATAACAATATTACAGCAATAATATTCCTATACAGACGGTATACACGATATGTACATACACACGTGCATATTTATACTCACACACACACATACACACATACTCAAATTAATATAAGTACATACATCGAACATGTTTCACAATCGAATACAATGTCGCATACACACATAATATTATTATACATCACACATCATCACACACATTTAATACATATACATAATATTATACAAATAGAGTATACTTACAATATTATATTATAATATGTATTATTGTAGGCACACAGGCGCAAAACTTACATACGACACTCGAAGGACATCGCACACATAATATATACGGTCCCCGCGTGGGACCTATATGTTTTGAAAATTTTTTTTCGTTCTATTTGTTTCGTTGTTTTAGTTCGCCGCACGTTCCGGACGAAATACTTTATACTTCTTCCGTCGACATAATATTACGCTCGTGTATATTTTATTTTCCACGCATATCACGCATCCGTATATATATACAAACCACCCTCGGTACACATACAAATACACACAAACGGATATTTAGAACAGACAGACACACCGACAATATATATACATAATAATATATATTATCGAATTATATACATCACACATAAACAGTTTTTACAAACACATTATAATATTATTATAATTATTATTATTATTATTAATACGCTACACGACACAAATATTAGCAACAATAAGAAAATACACATTACAATATATATTATATACGCGCCGAATCCGGTGGGTGGCGAAAAACCGCAAAGACTTACAACGATTCGTCGGCACGGTCGGATTTCAGAGTTTTTCGACTCGCCCCATTCCCCTCATCACGCGCAACTTTCAAATGCAGTTTCAGTATTTCAAGCAGACGCGAGTCGCGAAAGTCCGCCGCAAAACAGACGGTACACGTACACCCACCCACACATACACACATAAATACATACACATACACACACAACCATACATATCGCAATAACCCCTATCACACATCATCGTACATGCAGACAGATAGACAGACAGACATACAGACAGAAAGTTATTATCAAATCGTAACAAGCAGCAATCGACTTTCGGTAACTCGCGAATTCGTGGGGTGGAAAAAATCACGGTTGTAAAAAAGTTCGTTACATCCAAAATCTGTTTTAAATCGAACGCCTATCGTGAGGTTTAATAAAAACAAATGTTCGAGTTACCGATGAGAGTCGACTGCAATTTTTGTTATACGCATATTACACATATAGACACGCGCCCACACACACACACACACACACACACACACACACACACATTTGCGCAGGGGATACGTATATTATATAATATTTTCTATAGATTTAAACAGGTACAGACGCACATAGGAAATATGTACGACAATTATATAATATACAAAATCAAAATAGCGCGTTTATTATGCGATAAACACGTTAAAAAAAATGGCATTGTAGATTTAAACAATAATATATATTATTATATTATTACGATATAACTCTAATATTATTTTTTATTCGATTTTTTTTCACTATTACTACTACTAATAATAAACTACGCATAATACATTATAATATAATATAATAAAAATAAAATAGAACGGATAAGGTTTCAGGTTGAAAAAAAAAGTCATTTTTACTACATATAAAATATTAAATAATATTATATACACAGTGTGTTAAATTTGATTTATTTGATTTTTGCCGGTTTTTGTTTTTCACGAGTTAACTATATGTTTAAGTTTTGATGGTTTTTTTTCGTTCGGGTGTGTACCTATACTTCATATTTGTTTACACGAAAAGAATCTTTATAAGCTATGTACCTACTAGTCTTTTGTTTTATAATAATATTATTATGTTTTACAATTATTATTATTTAATTTTGAAAATAGTTAAACAGTTTTTCGAGTGTGTTAGTATAATATTATATTTACAATATTTAACATATATGAAAAAAAAATTTACTCATAGTCATACGCATAATAATAATATAATGTAACGTTTTTAATAATAGTTCGATGAAAGCATAATATGTGCCCTGGGCTCGATCACTATGTAATAATATATTAGGTATAATTATAATATAATATGATATTATTACAGATTATATTACGTTCATCATTATCATTATTGTTTTTATTTCAATTACGTGTTATTATGTTTTTTTGTTTATTTTTTTACTCATCTTCTCGTCTACGCACGACATTGCGTTTATTATTATAATTACTATAGTTTTTCTTTTTTGTTCTCCAAGAATGATATGATTTACCCGTTCTTCGCTGAACGATAATACCCTAACACTGTTGATATAAAGGACGCAAATAGGAGATGGTGGGCTCTGGGAGCGGGGACCTATTTAAAACTCTTGAAATTTATAACAAATGCATCCTACTTTTGAAATGTCGATTTTAACGTATCGATGATACGTCTCTCCCTCATCCCCACGAGATAATTTAAGCCATTTGTGCCTATATACGTATTATATACATTTGCGTGCTTTATCCTACGGTTGTCGGTTTCTATTGTTTTACAATATTATTACACATTTTTTTCCTATTTTTCGTACACATTTTTACGGCGTACGCATTGCTGGACGTTCCAGTGAATAACGGTATCTTAAAAATGTCACGTGACTTTTGTTCAAGTTTTTTACTTTTCCGATTTGAAATATCATTAATATTATTATTATACAGAAAGTATCGACGAAAAAATTGTGGCCCGGGGTATCTATTTATAATACGATATTAACAAGGCATTTTTTTTTTTTTTTCGTTAGCGTTTTTTTATACTATTATAATTATTATTATTATTATTATTATTATTATTACATTAGTTAAAATTGTTTTCTCGTATTATTAAAATATATAATATATATATATATAAATATATATACATACATACATATATATAGTATCATGATTAACAGTACATATTGATAGGTACTTATGCCTATAATACAATTGTAGTAACTGTCAAACCAT
This sequence comes from Melanaphis sacchari, assembly GCF_002803265.2. Lineage (NCBI taxonomy): Eukaryota > Metazoa > Arthropoda > Insecta > Hemiptera > Aphididae > Melanaphis > Melanaphis sacchari. The sequence goes on from NW_020271335.1 coordinate 7,258,687, forward strand.
ATTAAGCTAATTGTTATGATGACAAGTATATTGTATATTTATATGTATATATATTGTATGTGTGTATATGTTCCGAAAACACGCGCATTACACGTCACACTCCTCATTTATGTATGAAATAATAGTTATTATCGCATTATACTATATAATACAACATTATATATAACTATATAATATGTCAATGATGATGTACATGTAATCCTCATATATAAATATTGTTTATTTTATCTTTTTTCGTTTGTTTCGTTGTTTTTGTTTTTTTTTTTTTTCAATGATAATATGTACCTAATAAAAAAAAAAAAAAAAAACAAAAGTAAACTAATATAAATGACCTAAACACTAAAACTGCGTGTACCTATGTATTATTTTGTTACAGTTTCCATACCTATGCACTTCTCTTTTATATAAAAATTCCACATAATATAATATTTTCCGTGATGTAATGTATGTCAAAAAAAAGATGGGAGAGTTGATAAAAAAATCAAATTTGAATTGGTCTAGTCAATTCAGTTATGTTAAGAAAGTCGAGTTATGAGTTAACACTTAGTTTCAACAATACACGTTTTAACTCTATAAGTGTAAAATTAATATGGATAAAAGTATTCAAACGTGTTTACGATTTAATAAACTTGAAATGTAGTAAAGATAATAGGTTTAGGGTATATAAGGCTACAGCTTACAATGATTTAAAAATTGCAATAATTGTTATTACATATTTTTATATTTTTATTTGTTTTTTTGTCGAAATATCGTAGTATTGTGTACTTTAAATTAGCTGTAAATATTTTTAAAAAAAGATATTATTTTTTAAACTTTATGATTTTTAAGTGGTGTCCATATATAACATGCTTACAATAACAACTAATAAATATAAACAACTGATAAACTAAAAATATTAACCTATATCATGTCGTATGTAACACAACTAGCTGTCACTAAGACACTAAACAATAAATATTATATCCTTAATAAAAACATAGTTTATTACACTCAGAGACTAGAGGTTTGAATTTTCGATTTTTATACATAAACATTTGAAAAAAAAAATCACTCAGCTTACAATTTATATTTATAGAACAAAAAAAAAAATAGTCTTCACTTGAAAAAAAAAGACTTGTATAACTTTATTATATAGGATATTAGTATGCCTCTTTCTCTTTACATCGTAAAAAACAATTTATTGAAATATGTTAAATAATGGTTTTAAAACATACTTTTCAATTTCAAAAATCGTAATCTGAATAAACTTATTATTTTTTAAATATAATTGATAAATAATTCTCTGTACATAAACGTATTCCGGTATTCGGATAATAATTAAAAATAGCTTAAAGTCGCGCGATACTGTAACAGTTAAAACTAGTTAAAAGCAAAATCCCGATATTATTTCAATCGGAAATACATCGGTCCTGTTCGTTTACGGGTGTATTGTGGGTGCACTGGCGCTTGCAAGATCTTGGCGTTAGTGCAAATGTTTACGAAAAGAAACACACACATATATATATACGCACACCAGGAAGTTTCGACGCGCTCGGCAGCCTGACTCGTCGAACTTCTAACTCAAAAAGAAATCAATTAAACTCGATAAGAATCTTGCTTCTACCCCTGGCCATTAGCGCCGAGCAGGAGGGACCTCGTCGAACTTGCATATATCACACGGTATATACCTACACACTCGGCCTCAATCAACATTCCTTGGATTAGTTTTAAAGCGACCGAATTACTTATGGCCCTCGACTGCGAGTTCAAGAGGGTGTGGAAGAAAAGACGAAAAGTCAACCGAAAAAAACCTCGTGCGTTATCTCCGTTCGTCTGAGCTCGATGACGAGAAGATGTAGTTTCGGTCACTCGATCGCCGTGCAAACGCGGAGCTCGGCAACCAGACGTGTACCTCACGTGTACAATGATTTGCGTATTATCGATGACGACAGGCAAAAGACGAAAACATTGATTTATAATATGAATACTGTACGAGTATAGTGTAATAAGAATAACGTAAGTAAAATGGTATAACCAAATAGTAATAAATAATACGTAAAAATTATAATACTTACATAATAAGTGAAATCGATTTTATCGAGTTGAGTATTCTTCTAGTTACCTTCGGGTTTTCCGGTTTTCGTTAACTTAATTACTAACTTCACTTAATTGTTTTATTATTATTATTATTAAACAAACGTGAAATCAACGAAATATGTTTGTATTTTAAAATTTTATGTTAAATAATTTTCAAATTTAATTTAATTATATTACCCTTCAGTCGATTGCGTTTTAGTTTGAAAAAATATGAGTAATGTTTAGTTTAAATTATTTATTATTTTTTTTTTTTTTTACGTGACAAAAATTTTCAACGAAGTATACTACATAGAAACACTATACAACTTCTTTGAGTCTTTAAATATACGAAGTTTACTGTAATATTCTAAACCAAAAAGAACCTTTTTTAACTTAATATATTTTTTATATATTTAGTCTGAGACCTGTGAAGGTTACTCTAATTTTTGTGGAACGTTACAAAACCTTTCGGTGAACGTTATATTCTTATGTGAGCATTGGTGCTTAAAATGTAGATTACTGGAATGTCTATAACAGTTTCTTATACAGTGCTAGATATAAATACTAAACACATCGATGAGTGGAAATACTATTTAAAGGCAAGTTAGAAAATACGTAAGAAAACATTCAGCAATAATAGAACGGTATCGAGCAAATATCAACAGGCAACAATATACAAGCTGAGTATTTCAATTACGTATACTGCAAAATATATCGCCCAGCCCTAATTGGATTTGGAATCATGTTTTGCAGAAACCTTTGCGAAATCACAATCCAATACAAAGTCCCCAAATTAAGCACTCTATACGCGATACTCATTATAGTATACGTCATGTTAGTGATGGGAAATAAATAGGTCGACGGTTTTTATTATTGTATAAGTGATTTATTTATTGTTGAAATACGCGTGTCGGTAAACGTTTTGACGAATTTCTCGAATCAAAAATATTGAGGTCATGAGTTGTGTCAATGAATGCTTTGGGGTTTTCGAACGAGCTTGTGACAAAATCTTTAATGTGCAGTCAGTGCTACTATGAGCGATAATGTAAATAATAACGTTCATGATTTATTGTAATTTACCAGAACTTTGTGATTATTCGATTTATTAGTTCGATAAACTGTCATTGTACGTGATATTTGTTTATTTGCATTAGTCGAAGAGATAACAGTTTATAATTTTTTTAAATCAAACACATTTTTTTTAATGACAAAGTAAACATATTTTAAAACTGTAATACCTATCATGATTGTACAACAATTATAAAAACCAACAAATTATTATAAAATATAATAACAAATTATGTACATTACATCAGCTTGTCTTAAAAGTTGTGGATTATTTTAAATTTAAACGATGTAAAATATATTTCAAAATTTGAAAAAAGCGGTAAGTGAGACGTGTTTTGTACGTCACCGACCACGGTAACAGTAATAAGACACTCGCTCCGAATGACGTGATAAGACGTCATCAAAAATATGTTATCTAACCATTCGCCAAATAAAAATATATTGATAATATTACATTATTTTCATAACTTTTTGATTAACAAAATAAATATATTATTACTATCCAACCCTGTACGATACTTTCACAGTTTCGTAAGTTTCGTTATCGTGTACTGCATAGTGTTCGTGTATGTTGTGAACCGTTTTCGTTGTATTAGTTTAAAGAGTACGATTTGATAGGTTTTAAGAACCCATCGCTGATAACTTAATGTTGGTTTGAAATAAACCTTTGGCTTAGGGACATTTTGTAGCGACCATGTCCAAAGTATCCATTTTGAATTCCGTATTTTCGGAAATCGAAAAATTGGACTCGGCCGAAGAATACAAAAGAATCATTAAACTCGTCGAGAAACGTGAGTAGTTGTTATAGTTTTTATTCTTTTATTTTTTTTTTTTTTGTCTTAAACATTGATTGTGTGTATCTGTTGTTTTCAGATATTCCTCAATTTCCCGAAGAGTTATCGTTGGTTCAATCAAAAGTCGTTTGTCTGATCCATCTGAATCAGATCGAAGACGCATACAACTACATACTGAAAAATGAAGCATCACAGTAAGTGATTTATAATAACTTGTTTACAATTTTCATTTACCTACCATTATGTATTTTCATTTTCTAGGAAATTTGCATTTGAAAAAGCTTATTGTTTGTATCGTTTAAATCGCTCTGAGGAAGCATTAGAGTTGATTAATGAAGAACCTAATCCTGCACAGAGTTTTAAGGAGTTAAAAGCTCAAATTCTTTATAAATTGGAAAGGTGAGATAACCTACTTAATATTTTATATGTAACTTGTGTGCTCAATAAATACTCATTTGGTATATTATCAACAAAATATATTATTTAAGCCATTTCTTAGTAATAAATTATTCTAATTAAATAAATACCTAATAAGTAATCGTTAATTCATTAAAATTCAAGATCCTTTGAAAATTATCTAGTATTATGCTTTTGAATGTATAAGATTTGTACCTAATCAAAAAACCAAATAAGTAAATTTATAAATTATATTTTGTGTAGTTGATTGCCATTCCTTTTTTTTTCCTGTTAGTTTCTAAAAAGACTAGTTGTAACATAATTATGTTTATTTTTATGTCGTTTCGACCGTCCAAAAACTTAGGCCAACAAACCAAGGTTCTTAGTCAAACCAATAGTAGTTGAGATTATTATTTGTTTGATCTCTATTAAACCTATACATTTATCTTTACCTAGCTTAACTATTTTTTTTTTATTTTTTGAAGTCTGAACACAATTTTAAAACTTATCTTACTATGTAGACTTAATATAAATAAAATATAGATTAAAAAAATACTACAAAATATAGTGTTTTGTAATTTATATTACATTGTTTTTAATTATTTTAGGTACAATGAATGTTTTGATATGTATCGAGATATTATCAAACAAAGTAAAGACAGTTTTACAAATGAAAGGGAATCAAATCTAACTGCTGTTATTTCTCAACTTTCTAAATTAGGAGATGTAAGTTTTCCAGTTTATTATAAGTCATACTCAATTCAATAACTAATTTTATATTTTATTTTTAGAATAAATATGACATTCCAACTGTCAAACAACATAATACTTACGAATTTATGTATAACATTGCATGTGTACTAATTGATAGAAAAGAGATTGAAAAAGCTCAAGATTTACTCGATCAAGCTGCAAAATCTTGTAGAAATACATTGGAAGAGGAAGAAGCAACCGAAGAGGAAATTCAAGAAGAACTAACTGCTATTAAGTAATCATAATTTGAATTTTATATATTTTATATAATATATATATCACATTAATTTTATGTAAATTTTTTTGTCATGAAATTGGCTTCCACTTCATAAAGCTCTACTACATCTCTACATTATACATTTAAACATATTATGATTAATATGATAGATTACATTTTACAATTTTCAAACTAGTATTACGTTAATCGTTTGAAAATAAACAGCAAAAATGTATTTTTGTACTAAATAAAATATAATTGTATTCGATAAAATACAATATATATTTTCATTTCTATATAATTTTAATCTATAGATTTTAACATAAGTAGTATTAACAAAGCAATAGATTTTTTGTTATCGAATTGGAACTAATCCATTTTTTTTTCAGAGTACAAGGGGCTTATTGCTTACAAAAATTAGGCCGTGATAAAGAAGCACAATCTGAATACACTGAAGTATTAAAGTATAAGCCAAAAGATATTGGATCTTTAGCTATTGCTTCAAATAATTTAGTAGTATTAAATCGAGAGCATAATGTGTTTGATTCGAAAAAAAAACTCAAGTCAACATTGTCTGATGAATTAACTCACAAGTTGAATACCTGGCAATTGAAAAAAGTCATGTTGAACCATTGTCGTTTTGCATTAATCACTAATCAAGTAATAAATGAGATAATCATATAAAATACAAATATATTTTTAAATTCTAAATATTTATTTTATTTTTTTATTTTAGTTAGACCAGTGTACTCAATTATGTGACAACATTGAAAAGAAATACCCAGACCTAATTGAGGATATTATACTATTAAAAGCAGTAATGCTATGGCGTCAGAACAAAAATTCCGAAGCTATTGACATGTTGAAGAAGTTTGTTTATCAACAAAAAAATCCCACTGCTAAACTCAATTGTACCTTGGTGGCCGTAAAATTATTATTAGTGCAGGTAAAAATTCATGTATTAATGATGGATTAAAACTAATCAATATTTATTTTTAATTTTAGGATTTTTCTCTAACACTAGATGTTTAAAATATCTTATTTTAAGTAAAATTGTCCTTGTGTCATGTTCCTTTCACCTTTGCCCCTATAAATTTCCCACTAATAGAAGCATTTTCGCTGTTTTTGTTTTTAGAACAAAGCCTTGTTTTAATCATGCTATTTCCACATTTAATAACTATAATCATTTTCAACTTGAGTATTAAAAAAGTTAAAATATTAAACAGAGCGCTAAATTAATACCTCTTTAGTGCATTATGTGATATATTTTTCCTATCTAATTTAAATAGTCAGGTTAAAAAATTAGAACTATGAAAAGTAGTTTATATTGACTATTTACTATGTGTTTATATTGATTTTTGTTTTTCTAGAACGATACTAATGAAGCAATTACTTTATTAGAAAATCTTGGGGAATTGAAGTATAAACTTGGAATTGTTAGTACACTTGTTACGTTGTACTTAAATGTTGACAATTTTAAAGCGGCTTCTGACTTATTTAATGACACTTTGTCTTGGTACAGTCAGAAAGAGGTAACATTTTATTCTTATTTAACATTGAACACAATTCTTGTGAATGGATTTTACATTATTATACTTCATAGGTGGATAATTCAAAGATTACCATTTTATTAAAACAACTTGCCAAATTACATTTACGAGAACAAGATCCTAAGGAAGCAGCTAAACGGCTGTCACGACTACTTGAATTAAATCCTAATAATAAAAAGTTTTTGGCACAACTTATCATCGCTTACACACAGGTTTGATTAATATATTTTTAACATTTATTAATCATTATAAGTTTCATTATTCAATTGAATTTCAAACTAAATTTTATTTTTCTTTAGAACGAAGTATGAGTAATAATCACAATTAAGTATAATAAAATAAAATTATAAAGCAGTATTTATACTGCTTTTATTCCCTATGTTACCTTTATATAAAGACAAGCATACAACAGTTCAGTTTATATAAACCAGTAGTAAAGTGTGTATAAATCAATTTGATGTTTAAAAATATGAGTATGAGACACACTTACCAGTATATGTTATATTTATATAATTTTCTTTATGATTATAAAAAATTATTTAAATGATATTTGATGAGTTTCATAAAAAAAAAAAGCTATTTTAAGATAAAATCTAGATTTTTCATCAGTGATTTCAATCAATTTTATTGTTTTAAAGTTAAATGTCTTATCAATGATTCTTCAAATATAAATGTTGATATAATACACTGTTTATTACTGTAAATTAAAATACATTCAATAAAACTACTAATTTATTATGGATTAATTATTTTAACTTTGGTAGTTACTTTAATAACTTTAAAAGTGTAAATTGTAATCATTATTTTTACTTTTAGTTTGACCCAGAAAAAGCTCAAATGTACAGTAAACAGCTTCCACCATTGGACCTCCAAGATACTGACATAGATTTACTTGAAAATACTAACTGGATGATGGGATCTAAATTAATCAAAAAATCCACATTGAAACCAGACTTTGCTGGGTAATTATTCATTAGTATCTAATCATCAATCAGAAAAAATTGGAAACAAAATTTAACCCCATAATTACAATATTCATTTAATAATGTATATAGCTTTGATTGGAGGTTTTACTACCATATTAACAAGATGGATTAATTCTACTTTCTTTTTCAATTAAAAGAATAATATGTATTAAGTCAAACCACAAAAACTAGTAACCTTTTATTAAAATATTCTCTTTAAGGCCATCATATCGTATACAGTCTACCGGTGAATTAATGAATATAGTATTAGAACTATTGTTTATTTTCTAGTATTTCAAAATCCTAAATTGTAATATTTGAATTATAATTCCAAAAAAAATCTAAATTTATTTTTAAAAAAAAAAACATTTTTTTTAAATCTTCATATATATACAAAAACTTTTGTCATATATATCTCAAAAATGTATAATTTTAATGCTAATCAAAGGTAAAAATACAAAAAATTATCTAAAAAGTTCTTGTGAAATACAAATTATCTAGTAATAATAAATAAAGATAGCTAAACACTATAATAAATAATATGAAGATAAAACGTTTATATTATCTTCCTTATCCTAGCTGTTTATTATTTGACTTCTTTTTTATTTGAAATGTAAGATTCCTTTATTTGTTTCTCTTTTTTCATAATTACATTTAAATTCATCTCACTTTAACACTTATTACATTCAGTATTTCCATTATTGTCAAAACTTTTTTATTAATTAACGAATTAATATTTGATTCATTATTACTTTATACTTAAGATTAAATAAAAATTGTTTGTCAAAATATTAAGTATATAACTGTTTGAAGGCCATGCAATAAATTATTACTAAGCATTTGAGCCTACACTTTTACGAAGTGTCAAAGTATTGTTATTGAGTCATAAAATTATCATTAAGGTAAAACATAAATGTCTATTAAAGATAATCATAAATCCATGTAAAAATCAGCAGGTTGCAAACAACAGTCAGTTGAACATTGCGGGTAGACTGCATGTAATGTGACAACTGTCTTTAATACTTAAAAAATAATAATTGATTCAATATCATCAAATGTTTTTAAAATATTTATCTCTAGCTATTCAGATAATCGAAAAAGTACATAGATAAAATTTCCAATTTATGAAAACTTCTATACTAAATAATTTTCATACGTATGACCATAATTAAAAATCATACCATTTCTAAATTTCCCACTTTACCAAACTCAACTCGCGTGCCAATATATCACAAGCCAAAGTCAATATTTATTTTATTATTATTAATATCTTATTAATTATATAGATCCAAAACAGAAGTTGAGAAGAAACGAAAGAAAAAGAGAAAGATTATACTGCCCAAAAATTTCAACCCAGACGTACCTCCTAATCCTGAACGTTGGTTGCCGAGACACGAGCGTACTGGATATCGCAAGAAAAAAGATAGGAGAAACAAGGAAACAGGCATCGGAAAAGGAACGCAAGGGGCCAGCAATGTATCAAGTGAACAATTGTGAGTTTAATTTGTATTTAATAATGACCAATTATTAATTTATTTTCACACATTATATCAATTACTTTCAAGTCATAATTCTAATGTTGACGTAATTGCTATAATTGATTAGCTACATATTTTTAAACAATTTTAAAATATGCTTGAATAAGCAATTATGATTTATCATTCATACTAATAAAAAAAAAAAAAAAATTATCATAAGGTCAATATATTAAATTAAATTAATTATAATCAAGTGTTAAATTTAAATCAATCATTTCATCATTTCAAAAAATTTAAAGATTGGTAGAGTTAGCTCACTACCTAAAGTATATTAAAAAAAATTGTTTTATTTTATTAAAACTTCATTATTATCTAAAATTACAAATTTTTGAAACATAATATCTTAAAATCAATACATTTTACCATTATTTAAATTTAAATATTTTTTTTTGACAATTTTACTAAATTTTATTCTTTAGAACTAATAACATTTCCCATTATTATGAGAGTATAAAATAAATAAAATTTATAATATTTTATTTTGAAATTTGTTTATTTAATTTTAGTGCTAACATTATGTACTTAACATACATACTGTAAATTTCATGATATTCGAAAAAAATTGAATATTTTGTATTATTATATTTTTTAGTAACATCAAAAATATTGCGGCTCAACCCAAACCTCAGACTGCTCAAGTGCCTTCTGAGAATGCACCCAGACTTCAACACCGAAAAGGAGGACAATATAAAAAGAAGAAGAAGGGAAAATGATTGCACCATTTGTTACTTCCCAATAAACAATAATATATTATAAATAATTATAGTATAAATATCAGATTTTTCATCAACAATTGTTTTAATATATTTCCTCATCTATTCCATTACATATAGAGTTATTGTAAAATTATAGATTATCATTTGGCCCTAAGACTTCAATTCCATTGTGTAACAAACTGAATTTCCTTACACACAATTTTTGTTCAATTTTACTTCATGGAGCAGAAACTTTAGTCGCCAAACCACATTTCTGTTTATAGTAATCAGGATTAGACAGACATTCAATCATAAACTTCCCAAGATCATATTTCGATATGGCGCGACCAGGTGATGAGCCGATTTCTACGCTGTAATCGCCTGACGGAGTGCTGGCGATGTGTGGTGGCATCACAGCAATCCAATTCAAAGATTCGGTTGCTTGCAACAAATTCAACATCCGTTCATGATCATCGTTGATGCCATGGAACATTGCTGGCACTTTGGGCTTATCATAGAATAAAAAGGCTGAAATTAACCAAGTGTTTAATGGTAATAATGAAAAAACATGTGCGTAGTGCTATAAATATTGCATAAATAATTACTGGATAAGCACACCGATACAATTTTCACACTGTTCTTTTCCATCGCTGACAAAATGTTTCTCAACCCATCTGACATTATTGTGGTAGGAGCTACAAAAGTAATTTCATTACTAAATGAACATAATATGATTGGTCACATACCTACTTAATACTCACTAAATGTGTATCTAATATTATATGATTAAATATTATCTTACCCAGATCGTTTCTGGTTCCTAAAGTCACGACGACCGCGTCTCTGCCCTCGACGACCTTGTCCACATCTTCTTTGACCAGAACATCGCCAGTGACCACTTCTACTTTCTTACGAAGTTCTTCGGGCATGCGACTGGGATCTCGCAGTAGAGCCCTGACTTCTAGACCTACGCGAGCATAGTTTCTTAAGTATCATATTCCGACAAATTATCAAAGAACCGTCAGCTCGGCAATATTCTAGATAATTTTATTGCTCCTTCAATTCTTACCTAGTTTCAAAGCGGCTTCGACGGTGCACAGTCCCGTCATGCCGGTGGCACCAAAAATCGCGATTTTCTTCATTTCTTTGGTCGTTGGAGTATAACAACTACGGGACAAACCACCAACGCTTGTTAAACGTCGACGACTTTGAACTGAGAAACGTGAATGTCGTCGAATAAATTGACGATTAAACGCTACTTCAATGCCGGCCGAACGATGAATCGACACAATTGAAAGTATTTATAAGTATGACGACTGACGGATAGCAAAATAATATTAATAAAAATCACGTTTCATTATAATTTTTAATGATATGCATCCGGTCTTGACCGCCGTCGGTTTTTTTACTGTTATCACTTGACGTGTCTACCAGCACCCGCCCGCCCATCGAGGCGTTATCATTCATTCCATAAACACGGTTAACAGTTATGTCTGTCGCGTAATAATATTTCCGTGTTATGATTGTTTCAAACACCAAAAATTGTAATACCAATAATAGATAAATGTTTAAATTCACAATAATGTCATTCTATCTATTAGCTAGTATTTATTATGTACTAATAAATACAATTAACATTTATAAAAGTATACAATAATAAGCTATTAACACGGCTAGGATCTATATATTGCAATAAAAAATTAAAAATATAAATAATAAATTTGGTTTATTAAAAATATGCAATTATTATAATAAATGCCAAAAAATTAAATCTACAATCAAAAAAAAATCATACGTTTAAAAATAAATAAAATAATATTCTCAACTATTCGTGCTATTCAAATGTATTACACAAAACTGAAAACAATTACATTTGTGTTTTAAAAATTAAACGACCTTCTCTTTGACCCTGTTGTTATATTTAGGCATTTTGAATTCTTGAACAGCGTCAATACTCAATACACATGTCAAACAATAAAAATGTTTATTAACGAAATATACCATAAAACATGCATTTTTCGCGTTTTTGTAGTAAAAACAGTGCTTGATTTTTTTTTAGCGTACCCCTTCTATTTGCCCCCCACGGTAATGTGTCGGTTAATTTTGTGTGGAACGCTCGTTTATCAAACATCCGATGAGTCCCCCTTCTATTTTTTTTCTAAATCAAGCACTGAGTAAAAATATGTAATAATATTAATTTTATTAAAAATACGCATTAATATACATTTGGTCCAAAAATATATAGCATAAAAACACCACTGTTTACCTATCTTGTCATGAGATGATTCGTAGACATCACTGACAAAAGCAATAATCAGAAGTTACAAAAAACATAGGTACTGTCACATATAAATCTTAACCCTAGATATAATCTAGCACTCGCTATTGCGTTGATATATGCATTGCTTTGGTCAACATAACATAGTTAAATCAATCAATTACATAATTTATACAAACTCACATAGTCACTTAATAGCGAAGTGTAAATGTAAACTGTATTATGGCTGTGTACTATGGTAATATAGTACCAACACAATGGACAAACATAGGTACCTACCTATTGTTTATTAAAGCGAAACTGTGTACATTTCCACACCACCTTAGATTTTATATCGAATAACAAATCCCTGTAACTACTTTACCGGATATGTTATATATAAAATCATGAGGTATTACACATAACGGCGCGTTTTTTTTAGTGTGGTATCCCCAACGTAGGCCTAATCCACGTTTATTAGGTAAGTAAACTTAATTACAAAAACATAGGTAGTACAATAAGTACATACAAAATCATAAATACAAAAAAATAAAAACAAAATAAGCTTAATAATAATATGATAACCAAGTAAAATTTTTCTTAGCCTCGATTCCACAAAATGGATCGTCCGTTAATCAATGCGTCGAACGCTGTTTTAAATTGATTTAATAGTTGAACTATTTATATTATCTTAATTACCAAAACAAAACAGGTTCACGATCAATATAATAAGTACAAAATTGTGGTGTCAACGTAAATTGTAAAGAAAACTAAAAAAATATGTACCTAAAGGCTAAAATTATAAAGAATATTATTACCTACCATAAAAACAATGAGTACACATGTCATCTTTCGGTACTTAAGCAATCCAAATTTTCATATAGGTACATTTAAATAAATAACACTTATTCAACTAATTAAATTAATAAAAACAATTAAAAGACTATTCAAAACTATTAAAAATACAAAAATAATAAACTTGCAAACTAATTTAATTTACAAATCAAAATTTATCAAACAGTTACAATGTATTAAAAAATATTCATAAAATAATAAACTACACAAACGTATGAAGCGTTGTCAAGGAAACCGCATAAAATATAGAACTAATTTTTACATCCTATTATTTTACATAATATATATAGTTATTTTATTCCAAATTATGTTTTTTTAGATTTTTAATTTCAAACGCAGAATATTAAAATATCAACCATTAATTTCGTTTCTATTTTTCGAAAAAAAAAAAAAAGGATTACTGAAGTGATTCAGAGTGACATGTTAACTTTTTTTTTTAATTTTATAATAAATTTACAATCTATACAGTCAGTGGGGGGAGTTGAGTATTGTAACCCCTCCCTTATTGATTTATATTTAATTATTTTAATATTTTTAGTTATTCAGTAAATTAGCGATCAAAACAAGAAGACTATGGTTAATATAATAAAGTTAAAATACTTTTACATTACAAACAAAATAATTCTAATTAAAATGCATATTTTGAATGACTTCTTTTTTTTGCTTTCTATGTTCTATCCTGATATAATTTTGAGTTGTCCGTTTCAGGTAAATCTTAAGCCCCCATTCGAAAATAACTCTGTATCACGATTCTATACATACGTTGTATCCGGTAGAATTATAATTAGTCTTAACATCCCAGCTTACAGGACTTAGTTTGGTAATTGGACCGGGTCTTAACATATCCGCTAGTAATTTAAGTCAAGGTATCCCCAAAAAATGTACACTTCTGTAAATAGAGGTTGTTTATTGAAATGGATAATCGTTGAGCGTTGAGCTGAAGAATGCACACTTCAATTCAACGATTCTGGGAAAATCGAACTTCATCGTTACCAGTACAAAAAAAAAATGAAGCAAAACTTTGTTAACTTTCATTTATTTAACGATCTCTTTCAACGTATTGATCCATCATAATTGGTAAGTTTTTTTTTATAATTATAAAATAATAAAAACAATGTTTTTAAAACATACTTAATAAAGTAATTAGATTTATAATGAAATTATTCAAACAAATGTTAATAAGCTATAATTATGAGATTTATAAAGTGAAAAAAGATTTTTATTGATTATATTAAGTAATAAAGTTTATTAAACCTAGTTGGTTTATGTAAATTAAGATTTATAAAAATTATTTGTGATTTATTAAAAAAAATATGCTTCTTAAAGTTTATAAGAGAAATTATTGAATTATATTCAGTTTTAGTTAAATATGTTAATTTGATAAATAAATGTTACATGAGAATAAATAAAAACAACAAAAGTAAAAGAGTTTAATTTATATAATAAAAATTATATGAATAAATAAAGGAGTTGTGTTGAGAATAATAAGTGAATAATACAAATATTAAACAAAGATACTATTAATTTTATAAAATCATGTGATAGTTGTCAAATTAATAAGAGAATAATA
>NW_020271335.1:7273409-7276494 GCF_002803265.2 Melanaphis sacchari
AAATTCATATTTACTGAAAGTACTAAGTAGTACAATCAACTACAGCACGATCAACTACAAATTGTATTATTAAAATTATATCCCAATGTGGCTATTTTAGACAATTTTCATTAGATGGAGCCTAATTTTTTTAAGATAACTTTGATGTATCAACAATGATTTTAAGTAAAAAATTAATTGAATAAAAGCCATTACAATTTTAATAAATAATTTATTATTGGTTACTTTTACGTATTTTTTTTTTTTTTTGTTTAAAAACCACAAAATATATATCATAATTTATTATTATGTGTACAATTATTATTATTAAATTCAAAAAAATTCAACGGCAAAAAGCTAAACGGGAGACGTGGGAAGGTCACCTCATTACAGCACGGGCCTGATCAGTCCTCTCAGTTGCCTAGGCAAGGGGCAAACACATTGCACCCACTATCCACCGCGGTACTGCACCTTTTGGCTACTTCCCAAACCTCCACGAGAATATCATGTCAACTGGTTGTATATATACTTTACGTTTTACTGGAACTGTAACATGGTAGATTTGATGATCACCAGTTCTACAATTAACGATGATTGACAGCTCTACCGAACCGCTAGATGTCATTGTACTATAATTTTTCTTATATAGTATATACTTACCTTTTATCTCGTTATCAAATCAATGACATATTGACATTTTATCGTATACGGATAATATTGAAGACGAATTCAATATATTGAAACATTAGTGCCCACATATTTTATAATTATATACCATTTGAAAATTATCATAGTTTATAAAATCGTATATAAAAATGACTTCTTCCGAAAAAAATGAGAGACGAATTTTAAAATGTATTCAAATTTATCATGATCGTCCAGCATTATGAAAAGTAAAATGTGACGATTACACGAAAATAATAAAGAAAAAATCACGAGTATAATGTGACATGGCAAGAGCAATAGCAATGATCGCGTTCTCTTCGCTAGACATTTTGAACGAAACTTGACAATTTATTGATGAATATTATTGATCGTGTGTGTGCCAAAAAAATTGAAACATTTATTGATATAAATATCTATTGATCAATGTCGTGTATAGAGATTAGAGGCATAAGCCGCTTAAATCGTCTTCTGAATCACGACCAAAACACGTCCGATTTCACGCACAACCCACCTACTTGACATACTGGTAACGTTGTAGTACGCCGCCAACTGTCGCATAGTGGGGGGAAACGCTGCGCGAAACGGTTTACTTCTCTCGTGGCCCGATGTATAATATGAATGATTTTCTATATTAAAAAATATGAAACAATTGAAATTTGAAATATAATACATATTTTACGTATATAATAAAGCAATAGTAAATAAATGCAAAGACTTGAGCCTAGTTTTTATTCCAAAATTTGGTACTTACTATGATTTTGAAAAAACATTTCATCAAGCAATCGATGAAGTTTGGTATTCATTGCAAATAATTGGTTGTCGTGTTCATCTGACACAATTGGTATGTATAAATGTTCAAAAATATAGATAGTTTAGGCAGTTTAGCAACTGAATACCAAAATATAAATTTATATAAATTTATAACAATGTGTTTTATTTAATTTACGTTGAAAATTTATGATTACGAAAAGAAAACTAAAGGGGGAAAAAAATACGATTTTGAAATCTGTAAATATTTATCGTGTACCTATAATAATTTGTTTTGTTTTATTTTATTTTTTCAGTCATGTTTTTAAAAACAAAGTAATCCATTAAATAGTATTTAAAACAATGTTATTTTATTTATCCTATACTCTTCGCAAAAAAATTTAGTTAATGATAAAAATGCTTACTATTTAGTATTTATAAAAGATTAATGTAAGTACCTACTGCAGACAATACGTATACAGAGAAGAATGAATATAAAAAATATAAAAGATCATATCGATGTTATAAAAAACACCTATTGAGGTAAGTTATTATTAATAATATATTTCAGCAATATTTACAGTACACGAAACTAAACATATATATATTTTAAACCTATTCTACATTTTTCAGTCCGTTTTCCAATTACGTGCATACATAGGTATACAATATACATACGTTATTAATAAATCATATAAAACATTTTAAAACCAATCTGAACTTACGGTCTTCAACTGTGGGTTGCAGCAAAGAAATCGAATCTAAATAAAATTCTAACTAACCAAAATATCAAGTATGTTGAATTAATTTACCAAAACTCATATTATTTTGGTATACAGTTGTTAAACCATATTTTGAACATTTATACACCAACTGAGTCAGGTGAACACGCTAATCAATTATTTGCAATGAATAGGTACCAAACATTATCGATTGATAAATTAATTGTATTTTCAAAATCAATAGTCACAAATTTTGGAATAAAAACTAAGCCCGACTGCCCAAATCTTAGCAATTATTCACAATTGCTTTACGCGCGTATAATATGTATTTTGTATTATTACGTTTCATATTTTTTAATATAGAAACTTTAAATTATACTCCGGCCCACAAGAGAAGTAAACCGCTTCGCGCACCGTTTCCCACCATTATGTGACAGTCACTACAATGTTACCAGTACGTCGAGTAGGGAGGGATGCATGAAATCGGACGTGTATCTCAATAAATCATAGAAAAATTATAGTACAATGACATCTAGCGGTTCGGTAGAACTGTCAATCATCGTTAATTGTAGAACTGGCGATCATTAAATCTACCATGTTACAGCTCCAGTAAAACGTAAAGTATATATACAATCAGTTGACAGAATATTCTCGTGGAGGTTTGGGAAGTAGCCAAAAGGTGCAGTACCGCGGTGGATAGTGGGTGCAATGTGTTTGCCCCTTGCCTAGGCAACTGAGAGGACTGATCAGGCCCGTGCTGTAATGAGGTGACCTTCCCACGCCTCCCGTTTAGCTTTTTGCCGTTGAATTTTTTTGAATTTAATAATTGTACACATAATAATAAATTATGATATATATTTTGTGGTTTTAATGGATTTTCACAAACAAAAAAAAAAAAAAAATACGTAAAAGTAACCAATAATAAATTATTTATTAAAATTGTAATGGCTTTTATTCAATTAATTTTTTAC
>NW_020271335.1:7276504-7401168 GCF_002803265.2 Melanaphis sacchari
TATTCAATTAATTTTTTACTTAAAATCATTGTTGATACATCAAAGTTGCCTAAAAAATTAGGTTCTATCTAATGAAAATTGTTTAAAACAGGAAAAATTCATGTATACCTTCAGAGTTAATGAAATTATTTTTCAGATAAAATGTGTTATAGATATACAGGCTTTGCCTAATCAAAATTAGTATTTTGAATATGAGATAACCAAATATTTGACTTTATCTTTTGAAAAGAATAAAACTTAGTTTCTTTTCTTAATGTCTTTAACTTGTTACCAGTCAACTCACAATAAAATCAAATCAGAGAAATTCACAATCCTTCAATACGACTAAAACCTATGAGGTACCAAACCATTAAATTGTTTTGTTCATTTACTGTAAAATATTACTTATTTAATTTTTTTTATAAATTTTAACTGTTACAATCAGTTTAAATTATAATTGATTTATGGTTCAAGATTTTATTATAACCCACTTGAGTATTCTGCATTATTTAGATTTATTTTTAATTTATTTATTTATTGAGATTAAACAGGCTGAGCCCTTTTGTTAAAATTAAAATACATACACTCATATACATACTCATATATACATTTACACTTAACCATTTTAATAAAAACAAAGAAAAAATAAAATGAATACATACAAATTACTAATGATGTATAACTAGGTACATATAATACCAGACAACCAAGTAAAAATAAATAGCATAATTAACTTTATTTTAATATATTTAAAGAGTATAAATTTGTATATAATTAATAATTATTTATGTTACATATTTGACAAACTTTGTATAAATTTAAAAATATATAAATAACATTTTTATTTTCATGAAAATATAATGATAGAAGCTGAGATAAAAGCTTTTATTTTTTAACTTAATAACTTTCTAGAATGTAAATAACACTTGGTCCAAAAAAATAATAAATGTATAACAATTAACAAAAATAAATTATTTTTTAATACTACATAAATTGACCTTAATGTCTAAAACTAATCAGGACAAAACTCTGACAAAGAATACAATAAAATGTATTATGATGAAAAATGTATATTATATAATGAAGAATAATAAATCACAATAATTACCACCCAGTATAAACTAAAAAATCATTTTTGTTTGTATACTTTTTGATGAATTGTTTACCAGCACGTGTAGGCACTGTAAAGGCTATTTCATCAAGTGTCAATATGTGACCAAATGCATAATTTTTACTAAAAAAAATAATAAAATAATAGGCTAGTTAAAATTCATCTATATACAAAACATTAATTATTATTATATTTTTAATATCAAAAACCTCACCGGAAAAAAGTCTAGTAATTTTTTTGCAATTCCAGTTTTACGGCAATCCCATTTTGTCCAAATACTGTTAACACCTGCTTTCACAGGATATGATTCTACAGATACAACAATCATATCTTCTGTTTCAGTCTCTATATTCTGATAAGCCCGAGATACAAAATCTATTACTAGGCATCCAATCACTTGTTTCTTTTTTATATACAAATAAACCTGAAAATAATAATAATATTTTATAACAATTATAATTTTTAATACAATCATCATTACTATTAATAGGTACGACAGAATAAGTACTTTTTTAGTAGTGGGTAAAACAGAAAGTCCTGTACTGCAGCCAAGTTCTGCATCAACATATGACATCACTTCTAAAGCTTTTGAACATAAAAGTTTAGAATCTGATCCAGATATTACAACTATGCGTTCATCAAAATCTTTAAAAATAACTTTTTCATTTTTTACGGTCTAGAGTACATAAATATAATATATTAATTAATAATTACTAATCAGATATTAGAAATAGAAAAATGTAATTTAACTAGTATACCTTATACTTGAAAATATCCTTGGCTTTATGGTATTTGTCATGTTCTGCTTCATCTTCTAGTTCTCCTCTTGAATAATAAAGACCACATTGTTTGCATAAAAAACCACCAAATTTCTTTTGTCCTGCATAAATCTGATATTGAGTGTTGTCAATATTTTTTCTTGTTTTTCGCACTGTACTTTTTTTTTTTTCACTAGGACTAATAATATTAAAACTCAATTAATAAAAATAAAATATATTATAATTATATTTTTTTTACTTTTAAGTTATATTTCTTCAATTACTAAGGTTATAAGTCTAGATTTGTTGTATAATTAGATTAATGTGAATAATTCATATTATAAAAAAATTATATTATAAATATAGTGATAGACATAATTTATATACAATTACCAAATAATATGACTAGATGAAGGTGTTTCATTATTAAAAATTGGGAACAAGTTTGTTCGTGGAGATTCATTTACATTAACTGAAGTATCAGGAAACTCTTTTATAATTGTATTATTAATATCGATTGAAGTATCAACTGATTCGTCTATAATTGTGTCATTAAAATCAGTTGAAGTATTTGATACACTGAAAAATATGAATAATATAATGAATATTTTATTTTTAACTTTTTTAAACACTTACTCCTTTAGATGAGCAGCTGGTGAAGAATAAGCAGAAAGACATTTTTCTACATCACAATCCTCATAAAAATCATAAGCATTCTTAATTAAAACTGGTTTTAGAATAGAGCTTTGATTTTGGACATCTTTATTTAAAAATTCTGAATCTTAATAAACAATTAATTAAATTTATTAAAACTATAATACATTAAATATTTATTTTTTTTTTCATTACAGTTTACTTGGATTACATTTTTTATAAAAATAAAAATATGGGTTGTGATGTACACAATTTACCAGAATAAGCAATATCTATCAGTAATCCCAACATTGAAAAAAGAATAATTGTAGCTACATACTCGTTTAAAAACATTTATGGTACATTTTTTAGAATCTTATTAAGATTCAACTAATGTGGTGTTAAAATTAATTATTTAGAGAACTGGGAACAAACAGTAAATTATATTTAGTTTATTAGATATCACATATCATTTAAAATTACTGCTGTAACAATATCTGTTTAAACTTACATGTTACTAATTCAAGTAATATATTATAATTATTCTTATAATTTCATCAAGAACTTTACTTGAAAAACAGTTAAAACAATTAGTTGAGATCACCTATCTATCCATTGATTATGGATATAATATTTAAAAATTCTTTTGCAGATTTAAATAAAACATTTTTAATTTAAAGAAAAAATAATAATATTGTATGAAATCATTAATTATATACTAGTGATTATAAAAATAAATATAATATATATTATATAAATATTAAACATACACAAGCCCAGTAATTAAATACAATTTTAGGGTAAACTCTAGTATTACATAAAAATTAATTTAGTGGATCATATTTGACATTATAACTTAATTATAGATTATTTTATACCTTTATAATTTCTTTTTAATGTTGGAGTTGGTAGCAAACTATGTGCAGCTGTTAAATAGCTATCATCTAACAATTCTATTGATTTATTTATATATTGTTCATTTTCACTGATATTGTCATCATTGAATCTTTCTAGAACATTTAAATTAGATTCTTTGACTTCAACTGTAGAACTAATATTATTTTCATCATTCCAATTTATAACTTTAAAGTTAAAACCATTATCTTTTCTAAAAAATTAAAAATATTATTAAAAAAGTAACAACAATTAAAATTGATTTCAAAGAAAACTTTACTTCTTATTTAGTATATCATTATGAACCACTTTAGACTTGAAAAATTTTCTGTTGTCGTGTTGTTCCATAAGAATACGTTTGGGTTTATCTTGATTCATGTATTCTGTCCATACATTTTTTTTTGAAGAAGATTGTTTAGGAGTCTTAGTATTTTTAACTACATTTTTTTTAGTAGAATTGGTTTCCTCTTCTTTTTTAAATGATTTTATATCTTTAGGCTTCTTTTTAAATGGTGGTATAACATCAGGAAACAAATTAATTTTTGTTTTTAGTTCTCGGCTAGTAGATCTAGGTCTTTTTTTACTAGTTGACTTATTATCTTTAAATAAGTTTGCTTTTACTTTAGGATTATAATGTGAACGAGTAACTCGTTCAATACTAAAATTTTTAGGTGATATCTGTAAATAAACATTAATTTTAGGGTATTATTAAACAGTTAATTTACATCTTACACAATAGTTTCTCACTTTATATTTTTGTTGTTTCTTTTTAAAAGTTTAAGTATGATGAGACAATAAAAAAATAGGCACATAGCAAAAATGATTTTTTTTTTTAATTTGTGATTCCAATAGGGTTATATTTAAATTATTTTTTGAGTATTAGTTAAGTAAAAAATATATAAATATTTATTAAATTAGTAACATAATCTAAATTTCTTACTGTTTTATAATCATAAAAACATGAAGCTTTTACTTCAGACTCAGCATTGTTGTTTTTAATTTTATTTAAGCTCAAGCTTTCGTTTGAATGATTTTTGTCTCCTTTGACATTTTTTGAATTCAATGGTGTTGTGGCAGTTTGTTCAATTGTTTGAAGATTTGAAGGTTCAGTTGTGGTAATTGATGATAAACATAAATGCTCATGCTTTGATTTTGAAATAAGGCTTTCAAATTTTTCACTTAAAGTAGGACTTAATTTAGTTGAATTTATATTTGAAGATGTTTCAGAAAAAGCATGCTCAGGATCATAAACCATAGAAGGAGAGATATTTTCATCTGAATTGTTTTCAGAAAATAATCTACGTTTTCGATTTGTTGAAAATGGCGATGGTTCAATTTTATTTAACCGAAGAGACTTACGAGGATTTGTATAAGTAAACATTTTAACCTAAAACAAATTACAATATTAAATATATTCAATAAATAATAATATACACTATAAAAAATATACCTTTAAAATACATTTCCTTCATAAACCTAGTTTAATTGAGAACATTGTAACTTTACCAGATACCCTTATTTTAACTAGGTATTTTTTTGGAAAGGACTCATATATTTTGGTATTTTGAAAATGATGAAGTCAGAATTTGAATGTTCATCAAATTTGAAGCTCTTTTAAGTTAACTGTTTTCATGGTATAACATTAAATAATTATCTTTGGGTTTTCAAAGTCATAATCCAAATATAAAAATGGGTAGTAAAGTAATAATAGGTTTGGGTACACCTTCAATTGTTAAATATTTATGTACCATTAAGAAATAAAGGACAAATTTTAAGTAATAATAGGGAAAACATACTTAATTTAATAGCCTGATTTGACTTTTTGAGAAGTTCTATTTATGATTTTTCTTTATTGTACCTTGTACCTATACCTAATAATTCATAATATCCTATCATACTATCATATAAATTGTATAAACTACTATAAGGATTTGTCTAATGTTAGGTAACTATCTACTGTAATTACTATTTTTTTTTTTATTCTCATAATTAGGCAAGTGAGGTAAAAATTTTTTTTCTTAAAATAGAAAAAGCATAACTTGAAAGAAATGTAAAAAAAGACTATTACTATCAATTCTAATTGTTAAAAAACTTAATAACCTTTCATGTTAACATGAAATTAACAGTAAAGTATATTGATTTGAATGTTAATACATACATAGGTTTCTAACAACAATAATAATATTTAACTTAAAATTTGTGATTGTTATAATGTTTGAAAGATCTCAATTAGTTATCACTCTTTCGTCAAATATTTAATATATATTATGCATTGATACGTCATAATACCTAAACGATTACTTTTGCCTTTGGCTTTTCATAACATTTTTGCAAATGAATAGTATTTAAATATTTAACACTTAAAAGTATGAAATATTGCAACAGGTACTTACGTCGGACCTTAAACCTTATTCAATTCCACTACACTACCAGACTACGTAGTACGTATTACTAATTAATAAGCATTTCAGTAATACACGACAGCCATCAGCTATTCACTATTCAGTTCTACGCGCTACCAAATACTAATCAATCACTGTTAAAAGTAAAAACGTGGAAAATTTTAAATTTAGATTTTGGACGATTTGGTAAATACAGCTGAGTAGTGACAACAAATAACAATAGTGATTTAATATAGGAAGTGATAATAATATTATTTATATTTCAAAGATATTCCAAGTAAATGGATTTGCAATCTAATTCAAAATAAAACGACGTTAATGTCGATATCATATTTTGGCTGTGATGTCCAAGAAACCGAGAATTCGTCACAATATATTATATAATCAAGAATGAATAATAACTTAGACCTTGGTCCAAAAAAATTAAATCATTAAAGCTATTGATCGAATACCAGTGTACATTATGTCTCCTTATTGTATTTTAGTAAAGTAGTAATAATAACACATTAACACCTACTTATGAAGTAGGTATATAAAAAAACACATTTTTTTAATAACAAAATAACACTTTTTTGAGGAGTTCAGTGTAGGCAACTCTGACAACTTGTTGACGGTGAAATAATTTTGTACGCGAATCGAACATTCGAAATTTCGAACTTCCAAACCATAGGGGTCGATCATGATGTACACAAAATACCGTTGTTGATAGTAATCACTCAGTGGCTAAGTAGGTATAACTTTTGGGGAAGAACACCACTCGGCAGTTAATGGTAAACCCATGTACAACTAACATGGGATTTAATACTTATAAGCATTTTAACTGAAACTGGGAGGACTACTTCTAATATGATGATATAGGGAATGTTAGAGAACGAGAAATTCTGAATTTGGCGAGGAGCTAGATACAGACCATCTGTTTACGTGCTCACTTTAACTTGTTAAATGCAGAAAACGGCAATTTATAATGATAAGTTATATCACAGACAAGGTGATATAAATAATTACTTAAAGGTAAAGAAAGGGAATATAAAGCTGAAGATCAACATGAAAAGGAAAATTAGGTGGCTTAATGAATTTATAAAGCTTTGTAAAAAATGCAAAACCCCGTCAAAATTTAAAAGCATAACTTTATTACAGCTATTGTCATAAGATTATATGAATTTCCAATGGGTTGCAGTAAAACGTAGTATATATTGTAATAATTAAATAATAAAAATTTTTTTTCCTTTTTCCAATTCAACTATATGACTAAATATCTATGTAGTATGTACATATATATATATTCCTATTTTTCAACATCAGTGAAATATCATATTTTACTATCAGCGTGTACACCATTTTCCAATTTCATAATCACTACAATAGTACAATGATACTATTGATGAGTACTATGATTGATTAATGGTTAAGTGTGATTAAATGAAAATTATTAATAATTATTAATTACGACCACAAACTTCCACAGTTAGCCGAACATTTTCAATTGCATGTTTCAAGTTATCAACACAAATAAAAACAACTCAGAATTTTAACACTGTCAAATAAATGCTTTTGTACAAAATAATTCGTTTTAAAAAAAACTTGTTTTAAAATCGAACAGATGGCGCTTTTGTATTCGTATTTCTTTTTTTTTTCATTGAACAAAATAACGCTTCAACAAAAATGATTATTAGCGTGTAGATTACATTTTTTTTATTATTATTTTACACAGTCCTATTATTATGCTAAATTAAATTGTGCTATTTTGACATTTTTAAAAAATTTGTTACTTTTATGTTTGCATCTTTATCAGGTCCCAGGATTTCGAATAGTTGATTCGTATTTCCGTTACTATAATATACCTGAACGTTTGATACTATCTTACTTGGTTGCCAGGAGTGGCAATACAACAGCTGGTACGAGGAAGTATATACGTCGGCTTATATCACCGCGCCTGGTTATAATATAAATATTAAATTGTTTGTGAGGATAAGTAACGAACAAGTATACGAGTATAAATACTTTTAATTAAATATACATATTACACATGAAATGTATATTTAATCAATGTAAATACTATGTCTATTGTCTTAAATTAATAAATTATAATTGATATACCGATACATTATACCTAGTATTTGTAACAATGTATACTAACCAATAAATATGTCTTGATAATAAATTGGTTAGTAGCGTAACTTTTAAGTACACTTGCAGTAATGTAAACACGTTATGACTTTTGTATCGGCAAGGTTTTGGGGAAAGTTAGTGGAAAAATCTAACTTATAAACCAAAAAATTAAAATTTTAAAGTATTTATAAGCAAACAAACTATAGATAAAAAGTGGTTTTAAAGTAAAAACACTTACTATAAAAATAATGTCTAAAGAACAATATTTAAGATACGACCACATTAGCGTTTTTAAAATATTTTTTACAAAAAAAAAGTTTTTGTTTCTTATTTAACGAGGTGTTTACCTATGTATTTAGAATAATAAAAAACTCTTATAACTAATAAAGTTATAAGGTTATCAGACACCGGTATTAATACCGAAAATATATTGGACTCTATATATTTAATGGTATGCGTTTTTACTCATAAACCATTTTTTTAATAAGGTTTAGTTTATTTTGCGCATAAACATGTTAACGTCGTTTAATTCTTTTATTTTTACTTCTAATTTCTGTGATGTACTGAGTTTACATGATAATAGAATGATACAATAGTTACAATCGATACGATTTTTTATCACAGCTAATACCTTGATACTATGATATATAGCATTTTATAACTGCATAAACATACGTTTTACTATAATAGGCCTTTGAATTTGGGAGTCTAATATTGTATAAGACCATATTTAAAACTATTTTTTCATATACATTTGTAAACTTTTTTTAAATTTATTTTAAATCATTAAAAATACTTCAAAATGAATTTAGGTTAGAGTTTTTCCACTGATAACTTCCCCCTCCCCATTCAAGTATATATACGTGATACGCCACTATGGTGATATTACCAATCGCTTCATTTTTAAGAAATATTTATTGTTATTAAAAATACTCATGATCATGGTTCATCAAAAAAATATATTAAAATTTAATTAAACATAACAATGTTTTGAAAAAAATAAAATTTTTTTCAATGAAAATCGTTATGCATTCTTGACGCAATTAAATTTGACATCAGCAAATGTATAGAAAGTAAAAAAATATTTATTTAACATTCCTTTTAACAGAACCTGGGCTTATATAAGCTTTTTATTTAAAATAATAATTAAAGTATACAGTATACACAAAACACAAACCCAACACATATATATTTAATAGTTTAGTTTTTTAGTATCTCCACTATGTGAGAAAAAACTAAATAGGCGTGTTGGTACAAACTAACGTATATTATACACTTTCTCGTATCATCTGTTGCATGCGATCACGCCTGACCGGCAAGTAAGTATTTATAGGTAGACGGTAAAATATAATAAATACCCCTTCCCCCGATTATTCTTAATAGTTTCATTTTCAAATATTCAAATATAAATATTTTTATAAAATATGACGGCATTCCAAATTTTGTTTTTTCAAAATTAACTGCCTCTCTTTTTTGTTGTGAAACGTTAATGTTTTAATAACCTCAGTTGTCTTGTTTCTACAATCAGTAAACGTAGGTACGCGACGTACGCGTTTATTTGCATCACTGTTCAGTAACGGTTTAGGTGGACCACCGGCAACGCGTAGGTAAAGAAATACGTTAAAAGAAATTATGTGATAATAATATGATATGATAATATTATTGTTGTGGTATACTCGGCAGCACACTCGCAGATGATAAATTACATAATACAATACACATATTGCATATTGCATATTTATTTGCATATAATGTATACCTTTATGTCTCAGTCCATATCACAATAATAATTATCACATCGTATTAACTATATTTATTATTATATGAAAATTTATAAAAATAATATTTCACACAATATCCTTTTTTTTTTTTTTTTGATGCAAACACAGATCACGCGCTGTAGATCCATTACGACGATACACGAACGATGTGTGTAGTGTGTAATACACATTCGACTGACAATAATTACGAGTATTACCATACCGCGTAAAACAGTTGTCCTAAAATAAAAACTCTTGAGGAAAATCTCCCCGCGCAGATTGCGCACACAATAATTATGTTCGGAAGTACGGAATTACGGAAATTTATCGTTACGGTGAACGTTTTTATTATATTTTGCTACAGACTGCAGTACACGATACCGCCGTTGAGCAATAAATAATCACTAACTACACACCGGCCGGCGATCGAACGCAGTCAACCGGACGGGGTTCTGTCCGTCTTTGTCCGGCTGGTTCGTCTCCGGGTGTTGCATGGTAGTTACGTGTGTATATTATGCATATATATATGTATGTGTGTGTGTGTGTGTTTATAATTTATGTAAAATTTAATTTAATGTTATAGTATAAAATATTAAGAGCAGTGAACAGCTATAGACAAGTTATATAACTGCATGCCTGCATATAGGGCTGCACGCGAACTCGTTTATTCTCTACCCGCTTACACATTCTATACTAGTAAATTGGTATACATTAAATATAGTTACTGCATATTGTAGATAATATTATTTTATAAAGTGTTATATATATATATGTCTTTATTTCACTGAAAATAGATAAACTGATAATTGATACGGATACACCGAAAAATCTGGTTTTTTATTTAAAAAAAAAAAAATGTTTAAAATTTATACTGCAAGATGTTTTTGTTATGGGAAATCAAGTTGACATGGTTGTTATGAAAATAATTATAAGGGACATGTTAAAATTTTACTAACTCTATTGTCTTGAAAACATTATAATATTATTTTTTAATCTGGTCACCCTTAGCCAAATTCACATACAAAGCTATACAAATTACAAATAATGTGGTACTTCTTGATCGGTTACTTTCACAATATAAGCCATTGTTATTTGTTAGGTATATAGGTACATTAAATATGAACAGTTTAGGTATTCCAAGGGAATGTCGGTGGTTTAAATTTTTTTTTATTTGTTATTATTTTCGGTAACGTATATCATTTGTAAAATGTTCAACGGTATTCTTACTTCCTGTCTTGTACCCCTATGCAAAAAGATAGGCATTTAATTTAATTAACAAATTATCAAATCAATGCAAATTGTTTGACACAAAACGAATAAGAAGTTTCTGTGTAAGTGATGAGATGTTAGACGGGAGCATTGGGACTAATTCCTTCCGGCCATATGTCGCAGCTCACCCCAACTCGTACGAGTTCCATTATAGTATTATACATATAGGATTGCACAGTGTTAACGTGTAGTCTGTGCAGAGATCAACATAGTTCACAGTTTCGCACGATTAAAAATCCGATGTAATTGTTTCATACGTGTATATATCTATATATATTTTTAATGTATGTAAAAATTTTATTTTCTTGACACGAATTTACGACTAATGTGTGTACCTAATGATAATTATTTACGAGCGGTGCCCGTTAAATTTACCGATGACTAATCTTTTTGTCATCATATTACACATTATCAGTAAATATGTATATGAATATGTATTAAGTAATATGTATACATATATATAGGTATTATTAATTTATGTATAAGGTATATACCTACTCTATATTACTATAATGTTGGTATACAGAGTGTTGAGTATATTATAATACCTATTCGACTATATTAATTCAAATATTGAAATAATATGTTAGACCTTCATGACGCGCATTCTGTATACGATATTTTAGGTATATCGGTATTATATACTGCAGTATATCCATACAAAATTATGTTTTTATACAATATACTAGAATGTATAATATTTACACAGGTCCGTCTGTATAAAGAATTTGAAAAATGACGGTATATTAACATTAATATATATATATTATGATGCCGCAACTGCAACAATTGTCACACTTACACATAAATACAAATACAATACCATATAAAGATATATATTGTTAATTTAATGTTTAAATATAAGTTAATGCTTAACGCTTAAATGTACATTGCATACATATATATATATCTCGATTATACCTGTATAGATTCATAACGAAGTTAGTACAATGCTATATTCTTAAAAAGAAAATGAATACATCTATAATTGAATTGTACACAATTGTATACGCGCACACACATTATATTTTATAACGATTTGACGACTGGAGGAGAGTACAATAATTATTAATATCGTAATCGTGGAAAAAAAAATGTAAAAAAAACAGTACGAGTTTTTTTTTCTACTATATGGGTACCTAGTTCTCGTTCGTTTTTCGTTTCATTCGTTGCGTGTGTTCGTTCGGTTAATATCAAAATATCACGTACTAAAGATTTCTACACCTTGGTAGTTTTTATACAATCTAAATTGGGCACATATATCGATGAATTTATTGTTGAACGGCTATACACATAAATCAATGGATCAACTACAAGCTTACTCGAATCTGCAGGTACATAGTATAGATAGGTAAGTTATGAGTTATAACTGTAAATCTTATGATCTTATAATAGGACCTATTATATAGGTATAACTTAACTATACAGGTACATAATATTGTTCACTTTATATGCGAACCTATGCGAATTCCAATGCGCTCTTTTATACTTTAAAATAATGCGCATGTACAATACTGCAGTACCTACATGTCAATATTAATAAATTTTAAAATTGTCGTTTTTCAAAATAATAATGAAAGTAATATACGCTTTTAGCGTGAAAAATTCTTATTATCAGAGATATTACATTATTTTGGTCAGCTTATTTCATTCGACCTGTGAATGAATATAATACAAACTATTATAATATCGCTGCAGATTTGAGATTGTTGTCGCTCAATGCACACTCGTCGTTCATCCCTCGTATCGACGCTATGTTTTGTTATAGATTTGAATGGATGCTATTAATTCTCAGAATTTCTTTGTTATGTGCATCATAAGAAGACATCGCGGCATAAAAAGAAATCACCTGTTGCACCTATATAATATTCTGAATACATTTCATTTCGTGGTTTATTATTCAACTTTCAAGAGTTTATATTATATTATATATGCATGCATACCATGTACACAAAGGCTTTTTTATAACAAACTACACAGTTTTATTTAACGTAATTTACTACTTAAATTATTTATATTGAAATGGTATTTATTTTTTTTAATTTTAACCTTTAGATGTTTCTCGATTCCTCTACTGATGATGGGTTATTGAGAATTTTGCGAATTGCAGAGGTATATTTTAACGAACTATAATTATACGCAATTGATTGATTTCCCTGACTTGGTTTCTATATAGTGGTCATGTGTGGCTGTGTTTATATAATATATACTGTTTGTAAGTTACAGGAGGTACTACCAACGTATAAAACGATAATTTTTCCCTATGATTATAATTGGCAGTGTTAAGGTATTTCATTAATCCATAATTAAATAACAAATAAATTAAATGAAAACGAAAGAGTTTCTTTTACAATTTTAAAATGTATAGTGAGCGGTCATAGACCCTATATTCCCTACCCTATTTGGATCCACCCCTATAATAATAAATTGGGGATGATGGTATTATAGAATATATGAGAATAAATTGCAGGTATTATATATATATATAATATTATACAGTACTACTATACATGACGTTTCTTTTATTATAGATCATCGTTGCAGTATAGGTTATTTGTTGTTATATCATTTCGACTACAATGCAATAAAAAAAAATTTCAGAAATAATGTTCTTATTTTAAATGAGTTAAACATCGATACAAACGAAACTAATAAAATGTTTTCATAACTTGTAAATTTATCTTTAACAATCATAAAAATATTAAGACTTTTAATTGATTTTATCAAGTTTCTATTGACAAATATAATTTAATATATCAATGATTAAATAATATTTTATATTTAATTATGCAAAGTACCTATTATAATTTATAAATTATATAATCAATTGTCAATTGCTATATCAGTATATTATTAAATTTACTAGTTAAAATAAACAAAAATATTAAATACTCAGAATGACAAAAAATCGTTTAGAAAACGCATGTTTTCATTTAGGAATAAATATATAAGTATTACTATTTAAATGTAAATAAAGAAAATATTCATATACCTGAATCGGTAAAAACATTGTAAAATAGCTATAACTAAATAATAAAAAAAAATATTTTACATTTTTATATTATCATATCAAGTAGGCTTATTATTAGTATATGATATAATTATATTACCTATTATTTTTTAATACACACGCACTATCGCTCAAGTGAAGTAATAACTTTGTTAAACCGGAAACGTCAAAAAAGACAAACATTACGTGTACAACTGTACAAGCAACATATTATTGTTGTTTATACGACATTCGTGCGTGAACCAATATCTCATCTATGTGTAATAACACGTATGTATAATATACAAACTACCGATATTTTCTTGATATTTATTGTTTATAGTTAGATATTTAGTTTCCATATGTCCTAGTTTATCCTTTACGTAAGTATATATAATATACTTATATGAGCAGGTATTATTTGTTATTAAAATATAAATTTTATAATATAATATTTAATTTGAAATATCATTGTTTGATTATTGTATTTTTTGATAAAATCTTTATCTGCAGAAACCTTGTAATCCCATTTTTTATTGGTGTATAATTATATAATAATATATTAATATAGTTATATAGATTAACCAAAGCGCGTGATACGACCGATGCGCTGTTGCCTAATAACGTATAGGTACGCATACTTGTAAGAGTTGTACAATATATATTTAACTAGTAATAATAATTTAATTCATTTGTTATCAATTAACTTGCAGGACTAAGGATAAAACCTAACCTAAGCACTTATACGCGATAAAATGTACATTTTTAAGAGAAAATCACGTATATGTATATATATTTATATATAAATATATAAGTACTTAAATTTATCATAGAAAAACCTAAGATCACCATCTTCAGTATTTCAACATTCTTTTCATGATCGAAAAAATCACTTTTGAAAAATAACCGTCTGCAGTTCGATTGTTATACGTTGTCCAACGAAATCTCTGTATATTCAATACACAAGTATATAATATATATTATATTTATACATGTGTTAGTGCGATTACCTACGCGCCACGAATCCCACCGCACCCCTTAACATACACATATATTACATGTATATAAATATATATATATACACAAACACATACACACGGTGTGTAGTGTAAAACCCGAACCGGTGCATAGTCGTAAGTCGTGACTACATATAATAATATATTACCTACCGGCTACCCTGGCTACCCTTGTCGTTCGTATATGCGTATAATGTTTGTTATAAGGCGCCCGCGTCGTAGTTCTCGTTCGGTCGCCCCAAATATCTATATGCTCCGATACCGTTCCCATTCACCCTCGAGGCCAAGACGCACCCGATATAATACCTACATATATATCTGTGTGATTTTAAGGTCCATATGTAGTTCGGGGAAATTTTTTTCAAAAAAAAAAAAAAAAACGGTTTCTTTTTGACAACCTCCCCCAAAGCTTGTGATATTTACGCACAAACAGTCGCCTCGCACGCCGTTAAAATGTTTTAGATTGTAGTATAACATATTATATTATAAAAATATCTACTATATATGTATATATACACATATTGTTCGCTAACGTACATCGATCGCGTTCTATATATACCTAAAACACATATATAACATATAATACACAAGACGAGTTTCAAACGATGTACATAAAAATATATCGTCGG
Source organism: Melanaphis sacchari (assembly GCF_002803265.2). NCBI lineage: Eukaryota > Metazoa > Arthropoda > Insecta > Hemiptera > Aphididae > Melanaphis > Melanaphis sacchari. The sequence continues at coordinate 7,292,054 of NW_020271335.1, forward strand.
CCTTTTTTTCGGGATCTCGACAACGATATAAGTAAAAGTGTATTATTGTCATGTAAAACCTACATATATATCCCGTTTATAAATTATTATACTTTTTTTCTCTCGAAATTCCGATGCGATTTCGTCCCGGTCGTAAAATACGTATTTTGTATATAATTTATATTTTACACTTCTATACACAGTATACACACGCCCACGATCACAATGCTGCACTGCTATTATGTTGCTACAAGACGTATGCAGGTACCGCTCTACAACGTACAACAAGCGTCTTAACGTATTTTTCGTAGCGATGCGTTTGAAAATATTCACAGAAATGCGCATGCGCTTCGCATCATAAATCATAATAATATAGCTGCGTGGATAGCTGCGCTTCCACTGTCTTAGCAAGGTTTAATCTACGAAGAGTATAGTGTTATATTATGAAACAATATACATAGGTACATACTACATACAATGTTAGTGTAGAAGAAGGTAATCAGATGCGAGTCGTGAAACCGTTCGATTAAGCGCGCGTTGGATCGAAAAATGGTCATGAGTAGCCAGAGGAAGTACCTATACAGTACATGATACGTCCGAGACTATACCGTATGTATAGTACATATATATAGTATATATATGTATGTACATAATAAATATTTTGTATACATCAATACATGTATAATATTACTATCGGAACGTCCGGAACGACGTCTCCGTCATGAGTGCTGTTGTCCGTTAAAAATGGAACCACATTTTATAATGTATATTATTATTACGATCGACCCACGCAAAGACGAGTTTTTTTATTAGACGTCGTTTTCCTTTACAATCGTCTACGATTAAACACTGGATAAAAAAAATCATATGAACATATTATATAGCATCATCATATAAATTATTATAATAATAGTTAATAATTAATATTATATTTATATAAATGCGTACAGAATACTTATCGATAAACGATAAACATATTATATCATATAATAACGGTTTCAATCATGGTTTTATGTGATACGTCAATAGGTATTGGGTACCTAATTATGTACATTGTATCATTCACTAAACATAAATTATATTTATTGTTGTTGTTGATATTATTCTTTGTATGAAATTATTGTTATTATAATCGTTTGTACAATCGTCGTAATTGTATTCATTAGTATGTTGCGTAGTAGGTACGAAAGTAATGTCGGTAAAGTTAGCAGGAGTCTTACGAGCATATAGGCCCGTTGCAATTTGAATTTTAAGTATAGGTACCTACATATTTTATTATAATAATATCAATATTATATTTTAAATAATATAGGTCACTAAATGCGTAATTTATGTATTACATATTGATAGCCATATCGAATGTTATCGAATATTAATTATTAATATTTAAAATATATCAGCATGAAAAATCTAAATTGTGTGATATTATAAATTTTAATATATGTATACTATAGATAATTCGGTCATTGATTTCGTACACACTTAGCTGTTTCTTACTCCATTCGTATAATTTTATTATTATTTATGATTTTTTAAGTGTTTTGTGATAAATTTACACAAATAAATTGTACATAATACACCACAGTCCACAATACTAGGCGCTAGATAACTATGCTAAATAGACGGTGGTCGGTGGATTGCAATATAGACTATATACAGTATACACTATACAGAGATCAGATGCGTTTAATCGGTAATATCTTTTATAGAATATATAAGTATTTATACAATGAAGAGTAAATCAGGATAATATTTCGAGCATTAATGTCAGATCTGCGAACATATTTGATGATTTAAACACATCAATTATATAAATCTAAAAATTAGGTCATAATATTATAGTTTATAATCTATATGTAATAGGCTTAAATGCAATATGGAGATTATGAGAAATGATCAAGCAAGTAACGTGGTTAATAATTTTGCGTCAATACACCGGTATGGAAGCGATATATACTTTTAAACGGTTACAATAATATGTAGTATATATAGTTGGATTTCAGTCGACTTTTTAAAACTATTTTTGTCCATAATGTTATAAACATTTCGAACTTTATTTCCAAATTGTTGAAGTTTATTTTTTGAAGCGATATTCTGCATTTAGTGGTCTTATTTGTCTGCACTGCACCTCGCAAATAAAGTCGGTGGCGATTAGGCATTTTTTTTCTAATTCTTGATTTCACTATAAATTTTATCGTCTCGGAGTTGGCTTTAAACGAACACGTTCTCTACTCTCCATAATTTATAATATATTATAGTCTTTAGCAACCGTAATACGCAATATTATCGTCACAAGTCATGCGCACCGCGAATCATGTCTCGGCGTGTACCTATTTTATACGTATAGCCAAAATTTCGGCACCCCCGACGCAAAGATTCGGGCCCGGTTGCTCTACCCCTAAATAAAATATGTGCGGGGCACCCTTTTAAACAACGGCGTGCAGGATATACCGCGGTGGAAGCGAGTAGGTACCTACAACTCGACCGCGACGTCGAAAGGCCATTGGCATTGTAATACGGCCAGCGGTGGCGTGCGGGTGATTTGCGAATAAAAAAATCGTCACATGCCACACGGCGGGTCCTTGTAATAATACGAAGGTATTGTGCGATACTATACCATTACCGCGGTAACGGATTGGCGTGGTCGGGCAGCACGCGCGCTATTGCGAAACGCATAAAATCGTACTGTAATTCATAATAATAATAATAATGACGATGATAATAGCCGAATAGATTCGTGTCCGTCGCAGCTAGGGGTTGTCGAACCGACCGCGGAAAAGCGCGAACCGTGTTGTGTAGTCTTTGTGCACTCTTCCTCCCTGTCACCCGCCAGCCCATCGACGACCGCGACCGTGAGTCCGTGACGACACGACGACATATGGTCGTTCGTCCCCGCCGCCGCCGAAAAGCAACGACCAGGACGCCGTCTGGTGGCGGTGGCCCGTAGCCGATCCCGTCCGTCCGTACTGGTTCACACTGACGATCGTAGGCCCGAGGCGCACCAGCAGCAGCTACCACCACCACCACCGCCACCGCCGTACACCTCAGCCTCCGCCGCCGCAGCCACGTCGCCCGTTAAACTTTTTGAAAAGAAAAAAACCGAAACGGACCGGCCCGAGCGCTGTCGCTGTAATAATATTATTAATATCGTTATATCCTCCGACGGCGGCCGTCCGGTGCCGAGTTCTTTCGTCGTTTTGTCGCCTTTCACAGTGTTTTTCTCGTTTTTCATTTTATCGCGATTTGTTTTCTCGGCTTCCCGCACCACCCGCGAGAAGCGTAAACGACAACGACGACGACGACTGAACTTTCCGACGGTTGGTGTTGTCGCGGACGAAACGATGTGGCGTTCGCCGGTCGTCGGTCTGTGCAACAGCAGTAGTCGCAGTTGACATTTTGTAAACAGTGAGTATATTCGAATGAAAAATAGCATGAAGAGTTCTCGTTAGACGGTCCTGATAGCGGAACTCGAACTGGAAAGGTAGTCCCGATCGTTTCGTTTGTGTCTGAAATGGTTTGTGCAAAATTAAACACGAGCTGAAGTATTATAAAAACCAATTATCTATGTGTAAGTCGCATACCTACAGACACATGCCATCGGTCATCGTCATAGTTTCATGCTTAATGTTTACTCTAATTTTTGATTTTATTTCACTAATTTCTTTTAACCTATCTACATTAATTTATGGTGATAAGTTAGCTTAGATTTTCTTTTTTTCTTTTGTAAAAATTGAATAATTGGCTGATAAGCCTACCTACTTTATGGTATGACATATCTAATCTTATTCATAAGAGTACCTATCTAATTTAAAAAATATCTTTGACATAGCAGTAAAATTGATCTATAATAGCAGCAAACTAGATATAATCAAGAATTATGAACCAGTCAAACAATGTTTGGATCAAATATGTTAATAATTTGCTATTATAAATTTATTCAATCAAATTATTGTAAATTTACAGAGTATATTTTTGAAATTTATAATTGTTTGCTCATGGTTATTATTTTGATTAAGTTAGATATTAAACGTATTTTCAGTAAGTTATTATAAGTAAAGGTTCTACTTAATATGCATACTTAAATTACTGCTATAAATATAATTTTTAGTATTTATGTATTTTATTTTTCTTCAAATTGTTTTTATAAAATAAACATTTAATTGTTTTATTTTTTATAGAGTTAAACATTTTATCATGATTTAATAGTTGAATTATGTCTAAAAATATGCTTGTATTTGTACAATAAGTACAGTTTAAGCTTTAAAATATCCACATTTTTTTTAAAGGTATAAAAAAATATAGTTATTTGAAACAATTGCAATTATGTAAGATATAACTACCTATATTTTGTTTATTATACAAAGTGAATGAGCTATTGATTTTCTTGAAAATTAAGTAGGTATGCTTTATTTTTTTGGTAAGTAAGAATATTCTAAATGTTTTATGCTTTACATTTACTTAACCATTTATTTTTAGCCATTTTTATTTTTAATTAATCACTAATTTTACATTAGTAAGATTAAATTTCACAGTAAGGAATTATATATAGTTGTATCCTGATTATTTGAATATTATGAAGAATAAAAATACAGTTGTCTTATAAATGTTTTGAATTATATACCTACTTCAAAGTCAATTTAAAAACATTTTAAGGGGCAGGAAAAGAGTTATGAATATTTTTTGATTTTTCATTCCACATTTTAACTTGTTAAGAATGTCCAGTAGCTATTAAGAAGCCTCTGCCTTTTTATTTTTTTAAATGGTAGTAGTTGATTTGATATCACTAATCAATCATTTGATAATTAGTATTTACTATGAAAAATATTGAGTTAAGAATATGGCAGTAAATACCTTTATTGGGTATTGGGTAGATGAATAACATTGTCTGCTTTCCAATCTATTATAAAATGGTCGTATAAAACTAATACATTGCTTTAGCTTTACAAAAAAGATTTAGTGTATTAATATCTTTCTGCCTTTCTACTTATACTCAAAATAAACATTTCAATTGAAAAAACTCCCCAAAACCCCTTACATTATTTACAATAAATAATGTATTTTATTAGTGATTATTTAATATCTCACGGAAGCAAACAATTTAAATAATATTTATCATTAGCACAAACCTCAATAAAATTGCCAAAATTATAGTATATGTAAAATTAATTATTTTTTGGAATTGATACGACTTGTAGGTATGTGTTTAATTAAATGTATAAAATTGTAATTAACAGTTTATAGGTAGTAGCCATTAGCTAAATTATATTAATTTCTTTATTAATCTATTTAGTTATTACATATTATAATATATTTGTGTTTCCTTTTAATCATTATAAATAATTAAATTTCTATTTTTTTTTGACAGTTTATACTATCTGCTCAATACATTTAAGTCAGTAAATAACAAGTGATACAATGAGTTCATTCAATGATAGGAAGTCAATTCAAGAGGTGTCATCACCAATGACAAATTTAGCTAATTGTCTTGGAACATCACTGACAGTCAGACGTAGACTAACTTTATCCGAATCCAGTGAAACTCCGAAAAAATGTTATGATAACATACTCCACGGTAAATTTTAAATTTTAAAACTTGTTTTTTTTTTTTATTGTTATTTAATAATTTAAACTGATCAATGTGACAACACCTATTTTTAACCATTTAATATATTTATAATTTGATTGTTTTAAACCTAATTATGTATAGATACAATAAGTATCTATGTTGTAAATAATATTGTGTATACTATAGTACTATACTTGGTACTTTATAACTATTATTAATATAAGTTTCAAAATATTTCAAAAAATTCTATCTATTAAGTAGAATCAATTACTGACTTGAATAAAAATCCATGATTATTATTACTTATATTGATGATAACGTTTATTTACTCGTGTTTCTCTTTCTCTCTTTTTTATTTTGGGTATATATTCTGATTGATATACAAAATATATACATTTATCGCTAATTGTAACTATTTTAATGAATTTAAATTTTTTGATTACTAAGATAGTATGTTAAGAGATATTGACTTAAAAAATAATTTGTGTTAAAATAATTTTATTGTTGCGTATTTTGTTTAATTAAAATTATTTTTTTTTATTTTCAATTGAATAAATGAAACAATAGATCACGATATAAACAGCTCATCAAATACCAGGTAAATACTGCCTTTTATATATGGTTGTACTACATTGAATATTTTCATGACTTACGTATGTATTATTTTATTAAAGATTATTCAAAGGAAGTTCAAAAATTATTAATGATAGTCCTATGAAATGTTTGATGCTTCAAAAAATGATAAATAGTCCAGTTGAGAAGGAAAACACAACTAAATGTGCCGATGTAATAGTTTCTAAAACAATGTTATCACCATCTCAGTCAAGTCCAACAGTAATTTTATTTTATTATAATTATTTAAACTTTTATTCTAACAAGTGTATGAAATAATATTTGAATATAGTCTTACCCAATAAGTAATTAATAATAATTTTGTATACTATTATTTTGTAGTTTTTGATGCACAGTCGTAATACAAGAGGTCGTCACCCGTTGGAAGATCATGATCCAAATTCACAAGACAGTGGTTTTTTTTCCGTGCTCTCTGAAGATTCCAGATCATTAACCAGGTATTTTCCTACAATCAGTAATTTAATTTGAATTTATATTTTCAGTTAATTAATATATTTTACTGTGCTTGTAGATTCGAACCCAAAAATGTAATTGAAAAGAAAAATTCTTCATTGACTGTTTCTCGGTCAGATTCAATTGCTTGTCACAAAGAAATCTCAGAAATAGATGATCCATTTGTAGACAATGTTAATTCTCCAGCAAGATTGGTAAATAATAAATAATAATACATATTTTAACACAGTCATTTAATTATTAACTGATAATTAAAGTCTCAAGATTCACTTCCAACTGAATTCAATGCTTTGATTGATGGAGATATTTTTGCGTTACATTCACCGGTAATAAAACCTATTGTAAGACGAAAAAATTCTAAGTATGCTTCAGAGACACCTCGAAAAATTGTAAGTATTAATTGTATTAATGCATATTATAATATTTTTTTTTCGATTAACAATTGTATATTTTTATAAATAGGATTTAGTTAAAAACGCTGATGTTGTGAAAAAACGTAAATTATTTAATGATTTTGAATGTCCGTCAGAGTCATCAATTGTATCCAAAAGGTTAAAACCTAATGTTGATCTTTCAATGTCATTTAATTCTCCAAAATTAGACACCGGAAATACATCTTTAACTGCTCCTGTATCACATAAAAAAACTACACTCTTTGACTATGGATTTTGCAAAAATAGTGTTTCCAAGCTACAGAGATCATTTTCAACTAATGAAGCGACTATAAAAGCTGCATTTGAGAAAGGTAAGTAATTTATTTAAAATGAAGCAATCCGGTTTTTTTTTTTTTGTTTAACTCAAATAATTACAAAATAAATACATTAACTGAGAAGTTTAAATTTAAATTTGTTAATTTGTTAAATTTTTTTTTGTGATATAATTCGTTACATTCATTTTCTTTAGTTAATTTATATAATTGAAAGTAATGTCTAATTATTTTTTTATTATTTTATTTTGGTTTTTTTAACTTTTATCTTTATTTTAACTGTGCTCTAAAGCAAAATATTTTTTATAAAAATATTAAATAACGGTAGATGTTTAAAATTTTCTTCAAATATTTATTTTATCATTTTTTATACATGATATATTTTTTTAAATATTAACAATGATAATTTTTTTTAAATGTATACTAAATTATGTGAGGATAATTTTTCATTAGTTTGCTCCTTACGGAGATATCAATGCCCTAATTTTTTCTATCTTTAACCCATGCACTATATACTACTCATATCAAATTGGAATTGAACTAAACTAGTTGTATGTAGTAGCTTTAAGATTAGAGTCGATTGACTATTATTTTAGATAATATTTTTGCCCATACATTTTTTTTATAAATCAAGTCATTCTAATATTAATTCTTATAGTACAAGGTTGGTTTTGTTAAATAATAAATGTCTTATCATATAAGTGGGCTAGAAAGGAAAAACAAGTAGTTCGTTGATATCCTCTTAAATTATTATAATACATAGTTTAAAATTTAATGGACTCAAAAAAAAGCAGTTAATAAACATTATCTTAAACTTCCAAAAAGTAAATAAATAGAATCTCTTTTTAAAAACGTTCAAGTTTATCCTCTTAGAATATTAAATAGAAAGTATTTGTGCTTGTGTTAAGTATATTTTTCTAAGATTGGAAAAATAAATTAGTTTATTAATGGCTATTGTTTTCGTGGTATTAAGTAGAATATATGACATATAGCTAGTAAAAAGTATTTTAAAGATAGACTACCAAAATAAACATTTTGAAATTGTAATAACATAAATTTAAATAACATTCTGCTAAATATTATATTAAATCAATAGATACAATAGATATAGAAATAAATAATATAAGCAAGTACTTAAAGTCCGAATCCTGTTTATAAGTATCCTTGTCCTAAATAATTTTATTTGGTTTGTATTATTAAAAATACACTATTATTTTAAAACTTGTTATTTTTGTAGAGGATAATGGATCAAATTTAATTGGTGACTTCAGTCAATCATTTATATTGCCTTTGTTATCATTTGCTCGTCATGCAGATCTCCGTAGCATATCTGCTGATACATTAGCTCATTTATTGGAAGGCTCATTCGACGATTGTATTGACTCCTATCTAATTATAGATTGCCGGTAATTCAAATATTATATTGTTAGTAAAACTGTACCTATTAATTAATCTCATTTGTAGATATCCTTACGAGTATGAAGGTGGTCATATAAGAGGTGCAATTAACATATTTACTAAAGAGCAACTATTCAAAGATTATACCGAAAACAAGTTGGGTAAAAAATCTCATAAAACTGATAAAATTAATGCAAAGAGAAATGTTTTGATATTTCACTGTGAATTTTCATCAGAAAGAGGTCCAAGTCTGTGAGTAATTTAATATATTTTATCATTAATTATACAATTAATAATTATTATAGACTAAAATTATGTAATAATTAAATAGTGTGTGTTTTTATTTATTTTATTTTTTTTTTTTTTTTGAGTTATTCAACTTAATAAGGACTAAGAAATAAGGGCACATATTCAAACTTAAAATGCTACTATAAAATATTCTTTAAATATTAGATGGAATATATTAGGCTTTTTAAGTACATAAAAGTCAGTCTGGACTTGTAAAAATGATTAATTCACTGAAAATTTTTTTTATTGTATCATTACTATTTATAATTTATCTTAAATATTAAAAATAATTGGCTACTAAAACTGAAGTATACATTTAACTAATGTAACATTTGTTATTTTTTTTTTTTTTTTTGTGGCCAGTATGTTGGTGGTTATAAGTCATAAGTCTTAGTAATAACTTATTCAATAATCTTATAAACACTACACAAAAACTCAAATTTTATGTACTTTATCACAGCTAATGGCCCTAGTTATCAAGCTTATGATCAACAAAAAAAAAAAAAAAAAATTGTTTTTAAATTATAAGTTATTTTTTAATTGCAAAAAATATCAACTATAAAAGGCATATAAAATACTTGGATCCTGAATTTTATTTTGGTTTTTTTTGTACTTCTTAAAATGTATTACTCTTATCTAATGTTTTTGAAAAATCAGTATTTTCTGAGTATGTGTAACAAAATAAAATTTTTTTGAATTGTACTGGTGTTTAAAAAATAAATTTAATTTAAAGAAAGGGTGGGGGTAATGGAGTAAAACGTAAAACTAAAAAAAAAAATGTTTTGTTCTATGTACACGACAATATTATTTTAAAAATAAAAAGATTTTAAGATAAATATAATATTTTATCCTTTACTGTAAAAATAAACTATAATAAAATTAAAGGTCATGCATTATACATGTTTTGAGTTACCTTAATAGTTGAACTGTTGAACAAACTGTTTATTGATCATAAAAAATTTAATTTAATGTACTTAACTTATGTAGCACAATTATTATTTTGGTAATAATTATTTTATTATAAACCTTTTAATAAACTATTAAAAGTACTAATTAAATATAATTAAGCTAGTTCACATTTAATATACCTTTAATAACCTGCATTTTTATATTACAGGTCACGATACCTGCGTAATGCAGATCGTCAAAAAAACAGTATGTGCTACCCTTACTTGGACTATCCAGAAATGTACTTGCTCGATGGTGGATATTGTAAGTTTTTCAGTCAACACAGTCACTTGTGTGTACCGTCTAGCTATCGGTCAATGTGTGATCCGGCCCATGCTTCAGATCTAAGAAAGTTTAGGTCCAAATCAAAAACATGGAATTGTCACAATGATGCTATGCCAAGATTGGCTGGGAAAAACACGCTCAAACGATTGGGTTTTAATTAATTGCTTTATGTATTCTTTCATGTAAATAAGTTGATATTTTTTTTTTTTTACTGATTATTTTTTTTTTTGCGTTTTAATTTTAATTTTTTTTTTACCATTTAACCAATTTTTTTCTATTTTAAAACTGATGTGTTAAGTATTAATTTAGATCCCAGTGCAATTTTGTATAACTTTTGTGATGCTATATAATAGTAAAAGCACTGCTAGCTAAGTTTCCAAAAAAGAACATTTAATCGTCAGCTTTAGTGGTTTTAATTATTTTATATAAATAGATAGATCGTTAATATAAAATCAAATGCATATAGTTTATTATGTACGTGTGTTTGTGTGATTTTAATATTTTTGCTAAGTGCAATGTGATTTTTTTATATAACATTAAACAAAAAAAAAAAAAAAAAAAAATAATGTTAGTCAGTGTGTAAACATTTTTTAAAAAAAAAGACTTTTAGTATTAATTTTATTTTTTACAAAGCATTACTACAATAAGTAAGACATAAGTTTATGAAAAATGATTGAATGTGTTCATTTTATTATTTATTTTTCATATCGCTTTGCCAATGTGTTCTAAATTTTTATGTATAATTAGAAAAATGTGTATATACTCGTAGTAAAATTAAGAATTTTGAAAAAATTTATTATTTATTAATTATTTTATTTTTTCATATTTTGTCTAAAATATTAATAGTTATGAGATCATACGTACATTATATTATATTTTAATATATTTATCTATGTCATCGACTGTTAGTTACAATTTTATATTATAATTATTTTTAACAATCTCTTTATCGACTCGTTTAAGATGAGCATAAAAAAAAAAAAAATTGTTTCTAATGCTTTTTTTCTTTACATTTTTAGTAATAATTATTTTTATTTAATATAAATTAATAATAGATATTATGAACTCTTTTATCATTATTTTTCAGTCTTCTATATATAGAGCTTGAGGAATACAAATTGTTTTAGTAATTTTTACAAATTTGTTTCCTTTAGATGAGTTGACTTTTAAAGTATGTATGAAACGTTATACTCAGTGTATACTAAGTAAATTCTACAAACAATTTAATATTTTTAGATAATAATTTATATTTTTTGTATTAATATGAAAATGTTATTATTTGAAATACAGAAATTTAGTATGAAACTAATTAATTGTTTTTTCATCTATAGATTTAATATTCATCACTTTTTGACTTACAAAATCATAAGGTATGTATTGGTATATCAAGACTAGTAAGCTATACCAGCATTAAAAAAGTTTTGCCCCTTACAAGACAGCTAGTCTCTCAGTTAGCTGCCCAAGGGTAATCCAGTTCAAGCTTATTCCTGACTTGGCAAAGTTCACTTACATCAAATTACATCCATAGACAGTAAAAGAACAGTGTACAGTTGTAGTACTTATATACATTAAATTTGTGTTTCTGTTAATGTCCAAAGTTCCATTAGTTGGCATTTATTATGGCAGTCAATGGAAGATAAACAAAGTTTTATTTCATTGATGAGTATCTAGAAAGGAATAAATACAAAAATATGGAATGATCTTAGTTCCTAAGGTATGCTTATTTAATATTATTTTTTTTTTGGAGTAATAGTAGTCTATAACTCATAAGTAAAGGAGACTTAACTTTTTTGTACCTACTGAAGATTGTTTTTTTGATTTGAACAGAAATAAACACTAATTTTACGTTTTTGATTAATTTATTATTTATATAAAAGAACAGGTTAGAGTGGTTCGACTAGTTAAATAGATAACTAAAATTATTTAAATAATTAAATTCACTTTTAACAGTATAAATATAAATACCTGTAAATAAAATTATTAGGTTACAAAACAATGTAAAAACAAAGTGAATTACATAATGTTGAAAAATATTGAAAACATTGAATTTTAAATAATATATCTATACAACGCACTAGGAACGAGATAGGCAATATTAATTCCGTTAGACTTTTGGTTTTCCTTGTTTAATTTGCGCGCGAAACGAAAAAGTTTACACCATTATCACTCTACTTCATAACCGTTTCGTGACACGCGCCGTGGGTACACTGTCTACCAGGGGACTATGAAAATAGTTTGTCGTGATATGTACTTGGTGTGAACTTTGCACGGCGTATTTAACAATTTTTAAAATTAGCGACCAAGCGAGCTAATATATTTTGCATACGTCCAACAAGCGGTGGTAAATAATAAGTAATAACACGTACCTACATCAAAATGTTGGGTTTAAATTTTTAATGTATGTATAAATTCTTTAAAGAAATATCTATACTATTTAGGAAATCGATTTTAAATTTTAAAGAACCTTAAAATTAAGGTATCGTTTTATAAATTTCATGAAATAATTGCATTGCATTTATGTTTATTTTAGACACATAAGATTAAATAGAAAGAGTGAAAAGTCTAAATAGCCTAGTTCAGAAACTTATGAATTCAACAATTTTTTTGTAATAATAACTATTGAATTTCAGGAAGTATGTTTAATTTATTGCCGGCTTTTAGTAGTTTTTATAGTTACGCAAACAAAAATATTTTTTATGTATCACGAAATATTGACTCCACAAAACTCCATAAATCGAACAAAACGCTTGGTCCTCTCGATAATTCGAAATGCCTGGCTATGGGAGGACATCCGACAATTCGAATTTTTTTTGGCCAGAACCTTTATTATTTCAATTTCTTAATAGTTTATTGTATTATAATATAAGCTCAAAAAAATGTATACAGAAGTATAATTCAATAAATTGATCTACTCATAATCAAATTAATACGACGGTGATAAAATATTGTTCTAGTAGTTTATCAGTAATATATGTGACTATAATCCTAAAATTAAATTAAACTTTTGAAAATATTAATATTAATTTTTTACATTTGCCGAGCCGAATTAATTTAATAATTTCATTATTATTTATAATTAACAATCCGCATTTACAATCATTTTATGAGTTTATTGTAAGTATGCCCGAATTATTCCGATTATAGATTTATCTGTTCGAAAATCATTTTTATAATATTATTAGCTTAAACTTTAAAATTTACATAGTTCAGTTCGGCCGCTTTAGAAATACCGCGACTCAGTAAGACTATTCTCATTGTCTCACCTGGCCAGTTTGCTTCCGTCATATATAATTTTTAAGTTCAAAAATATAAAAATATCTGTTGTTCTCAACAATCGTTTTAAGAATTTGTGATTCGTCTTCAATTCCATAGTTTCATTTTTATAGATAATGAATCGAAATCTATAGTCATAATACAAGATAAAATCTGTGTAAGTAGCTGTTAAACAATTTTATATTTTGATATTTAACCACACATTTTCATCATTATTAAGTAGTAAGTACAAATAAAACAAATCTGTTTTATAATTTGAAAATCAATTTTTTAATTGTTGAGTAAAATGATTGTAAAAAGGAATATCAATAGCAATACGCGTTAGTTTTATTATTTCAAAATCCAACACTAAGTCTTGATATTTTTTATGCGATCCTTGTCGTCTATAAACTTTAACATTTTTTCTACTTTTTGGAATAGTTATTTGAAAGTTTGATTTATTGTACATTGATTTGCGTGTCTTTAACTCTACTTAAAACAGTCTCAACATATGCCAAGGCTTTAATTAAATCACATTTCACCAAATGTATAATGTCTTACATAACTTATAAAGTTATAGCAAATGAAGTTATTACCATGTTTTGATAAATATTAAGAGCTTTTCATGATGCTTCATCATCTTCAAATAATTGGTGTTTTTCTAAAGTTTTGATAATTTGAGTTTGCAATAGTCGATAATCAAAATTCACTGATGTAATAAAAAAATATCAACATGTGATCCGAACCTTTGTCCTCACTCGGTTACGGCAATGTGTTTTTTTTATAATAAAAATATTTAATATAGATCAAATATGATATATACAGGGCATATAGATACATTTAATATGGGTAGATGTGTATAAAATATAAGTATAAGTAGGAACATGATATTATAGTATTTCGGATTTCCTGTGTATCTAGTTAATGTGTACGCATATAGGCTATAGCTATACATAATACATTTTTATTGCTTTTCGTTGATGTTATTATTAATTTTTCATTTATATTTTCTTAGGTATGAAAAAATAATTCTTATCGATTCTGACACAAGCTTAGGCTTTTATAGACAAATCTTTTCTTACATAATATGTTATATTATAAAGTTTATAATATATTTATAATATGTATTTAATATTTGAAATAATAATCTATCTGTCAATCATTTTTTTTTTATTTGATAGTTATACATTTGTAAACAAATTGTTCATAATAATATTGAATTAAAATGAAATGCAATAAAAAAAAATTGCAAGAACACTATCAACGTTAAAGTATTACGAAACAGAACTTTGAACTTGAATATAGTTGAATGTATAAAAAAACTAAAATTGAGAACGTCGTAACGGTGTCTAATAAAAATATTTGTTGTAGTTTGAAAAGAAAAAAGAAACAAAAATAGATGAGAAGTGATATGAAAACACGATTTGAGAATAGGTATACTCAAGTTACATTAAAAAAGTGAGTAATCGGGTACTATATTGCTGTACATTAGGTGTCAAGTAGGTGTATTTGAATTCTATGATAGGTTTATCAAATTGTATACGAAAAACGATTTTGAGCGGTATTTATTTTAAATCATATTATAATATACTTTATAGATAATATAGGTATGAATATCATTTAGTATATTTCATAATAAGATAATTTGATATTGCATAAAAGTAATTTATCTTACTATTAATATTACGGTAGGTCGACAAAATTTTTACTAAAAACATTGCATTTATTAATTAATATTATCCATATCTAATTATTATAATAATATAGTTTTATATAATATTGTTATTAACTTTTGAGATATTACTTTACTATAAAACAGTGTGAAATAGTATAGGTAGGTATAATTGCATAAAATTAATCTATGTATTTTGGAAATTACATTACATACGTATATGTATAATAAAATCTAAATATTAAACTTAAAATAAAATAATAAAATAAAAAAGTCTCTGTGAATAATTTAGAACTAAAAACTAATTAACATTGTTTAAATATATAAATTTTATTCAAATTTGGATTTTAAATGTCCATAGAAAGTCAGGGTTATTTATTTTTTTGGATTTTTTTGTTTCAATATGAGCTACTTAAAATACATTTTGTATCAAATTGTAAATTCTTAACTATGAAATTGATTATTTTATAAATTTTCAACTACAAAACGATTTTAAAATTTCACGTTTGGTGAAAGTTTCAAATATCTACATTAATTCGTTTTTTTTGTTTTTTATTATTACAAAGTATTATATATCGTTTTAAGAATAGTTATTTCAAGAGTGTACGAATTCGAACTTTAAACGCTTTTGAAAAATATTTCTGGTAATTTTTTTTTATTTGAAGTAAAAAAATGAATGAGGAATTTTGTATTAAGTTTTAAATTCTTATTATCCTCAACTAAAAAACAATATGTATATTTTTGAGATATTATAAAAATTTTCAAAATTTAACCCTTCGTGTAAAAAGGTTGTAATGTTTTTAAAAATTCGTTAAAGTAAATATTTTGAAAATAGTGTTAGTTTTTAAAATATAGACTATTTACCACTAATTACCCTATACCATAATATAATATCGTTAAAATAGGTTTAATATTTCGCTGTTACATGATTTATGCGATCGAATTAACCTATATTATAACTTTTTTTTTTAAATTATATAAAGCAGTTCTAGGAACAGTGAATATAACCCACAAAATGATAAAAACATACCACGGGTAAAAAAAAAAAAACGATTCACGAGTGATTTATTTATTTCTACGCCTGACGGCAATTTACAAAGGAAATACACAAATTTTAATACATCTGAGATAATAATTAAATAATATAAGAGACAATATAAAATAACAAAATATATATAAAAATATTAAGTATAATTATATAATATTAAAATAATGAAAAGCAATTAAAAAGTAGAAATGTATGTATTGTATTGAAAATAAAAACGTTAAGTTGTCTGAGTCTAAGATTATGTTACCCTTCAGTTAGATTTAATAGTTTAAGAGATTAAGAGGGTTAGAGTTAATTCAACGCATGTTTCTTTGGATAAAGTCGTTACATAAATAATTTGTTTTACGTTTTACAAGTGCTGATTTCGAAAATTTGATTATTGCGAGACCCAGTTCTAAGAATATGATAATGATAATTATATTATGGTCTTTTCCCTAATAATATTATATTATTATGTATCGTATTATTAAATTGAATATCTTATTTAATTTTAATTTAATATACATTTAAAATATGCATGTTACAATTTAAAATGTATGATTAAAATAGTCTATTTAGTTCATCATTAAACTCAGTTACTCATAAAGTCCTTGGCTCAAATAAAAAATATAAATCGCATAGCAACTCATTATAAACATGAATATTTCTGTGTTTACTTAAATTTGAAATATAAATCAGTTCTTTAGGACAATCCTTACGTGCATGAGCTAAATAGTTTAAGATATTTTGTATTAGCTTTCAAAGAGTTATTAAGTTTATCTGATTCTTAGTTATTTTCAAGCTTATTTATTTTGGTTATTATAAAGTGAATAATTCGACATTAGTTGATACATAACAATTTAACAAATATGAAAAACGGTGACTTTGAAACGCCAAAAAAAACAACCCAATGTCATCTTTCTTCGACAAAATCCGACATCCCAGAAGTATGTAGAAAAAAAACCTGTGTTCAACGACCAAATAACAGATTCTACCACCGGACCATGTGAAAAAACACAAACTAGAACTAACTTGCCTCCTCCAATAATTGTCCGAGATGTACTCGATTTTATTGGTTTTCGTTATTTTCTAGCTCGCAAGGCTAGTTGGTCTAGAAAACTTTTCCTGTAATTTAAAATATTGTTACATATAAAATTTTTTTTTTGTTTATAATATTTATTTTAAATACAAAGAATGTTGTACAAGAGTCATCGAATTCTAACTGTAAAACAAAAATAAAAAAACCTTGAACATTTTTATAAATATCACTCGAATGAATTTACTATACTATGTTTCAAATTTTTCAGATAAATCGAAAAAAATAAATAAAGAATTAACTGAAGAGATAAATTAATTGAAAAAAAAATAACGCCCTCAATCAGTGCCAATTATTATCAAAAATATCAGAAGGTTAATATTATTAAATTATTATTTTTATGTTATAACATTTAAACAATTTTAATTTTAAATTTATATACATAATACACATCTACACTTTTCACACATGTGTATTTGTAAATTGTAATCGATAATGTAATGTATTAATATTATTTTTTTATATATTTTATTTTTTTAGACTCGGAAAGTGATAAAAAGTATTTAATGAATTCAAACTTATCAGAAGAAATAAGTGAATTCAAAAAACAAACTGTCCTCGCAAAGTGTCTATCGGTGAAACTATTAGGTTATTATTTTTAAATCTTTTTGTTATGAATTATAATAATTGAAACATAACAATTTTTAATACTTGTGCATAATAGGTACACATCTACAGTTTTCAAAATTTTTTTATTTGTAATTAACATTGTAACACATAAATATTGTTTTTATATATTTATCATATTTTTTTTAGAAACAAAGAATGTTGTACAAGAGTCATCGAATTTTAACGGTAAAACAAAAATAAATAACCTTGGACATGTTTATAATTATCACTGAAAATAACTTACTATATTGCATTTCAAATTTTCAGATAAAGTAAAAAACGATGGAGTACCTAACAGAAGAAATTGATAATTATTTGTAAAATAAAATTGCTCTCACAGATTGCCAAATAGAAAACATACTAGAAGGTTAATATTATTAAATTATTTTTTCTGTGTTATAATAATTTTTAATACTCGTATTTCTGAGATAATAATTTTTATTTCATTAAAAAAAAAAATGGATATAGAATAGTTATTTAATTCGAATATTGTTTATAAAAAATGTATACATTCAATATTGAATATAAATATATAAATATATTATATTATATTATTTTTATTTATTTTATTTTTTTCTCGACTGTTTCCACTTTCATTTATTATGACATTAGCAATGCAGGGCCGATTCACCGCAATGAATTTCTACTAGTTTTTGCGGAAACTACAGCGGTGTCCTTTGTATTAATTTTAAAATATTTTTACTGTAAAGTTTTTTTTAGAATATCGTTCACTGTATTGATTATGAAAAATTTTTATTTTACGGACAATAATGCAATTCATGCAAGTACAATACTACAATAGTCTAATCAGTCCAAAAATACCTTTGTTTTTTATTAATTTGCTACTTTGATAATTATTTGGCTGCAACTCGAACCAATAGCAAAGCTTTGCATAGTACTAAACGCAGTTTAGACAGAAATTTTGTTGTAGCCACCTAGATTTAGCATATATTCAACTGGTATAATAATATGAGCTGGTGGTATTTTACCCGCACTTAGACGACTACCGTCTGCTACTTAACTTGCGACTGAAAAACAAAGAACTTCTACAAGTTGGCCTGTAATTTTACGTGGTATGAATACATTATTCATTCAATGGCAACATTAATAAAAATAAACTTAATTACTGAAAAAGGAATCAATATTTACGAACATCAATAATAAAATATGATAAAAAAAAAAAACCAATAATAGAAGAAAACTATGATGGACTCAAATTCTACACAAGATAAAAAAATATAATTGAAGAAAATGCAAACATTCCCCTCCACTCTTTCCCCCGAAAAATAGTCGCAACTTAAATGCATTGAGTCAACGGCAGTCAACCAAATGTTATCACAAGCTGTTTGCGCCGGTCACCGCTGGTAATTAAAATAATATAAACAATCTCAAAATTCACGGTCACCGTCGCCACCGATTGACATACATACACACTGCCGCCGAACTCATTTTTTTTTTTGAAGCAAAATCTAAAATTTAATCTCACCCACCTGCCCAAACTAATATGATATAAAAATACATAAATTTTTTTTTTTTTTTATATTATTTGAATTTCTACGCGATTACACATGGATTATAATAAGCCCACGACCTACCTACTCATTTGAAAAGTGTAGCAATCTTTTCATAATTGATGACAGATGAGTTTGACGTCACTGCACACACACAAACGCATTATGTTATCGTCGTTACCTATGTCTGTTTATATTATTTTTATATTTTTGTTGTTCTGAATCATATAATTATGCAGATTACGTTTGGGCGCGTTATCTGCCGCCGCCGACTCGCCGGGTGCTCGCAGATTTAACACGGTCGATCGGTAGTCTTCTGCCGTACATCGTGGCGTGAAGACCAAAAAAGCCGTAATTTTAATACTTTCTATTTAGCACGAATCGCGTTGTTTTTGTTAAATATATTTCGTTTCTTTACATTATATTGCGTGAGCGCGAATCGAAATGTTCATATTATTATTACATTTTGATTCCTACTATCATCAAACCTTTCATCTTTCATCAGCAACAATCTCGGAACAATCAAATAAACAGCAACACAACAAAATATTAAAACAGTGAAAAAAATTATTATATATATTTTGAATATTATTGTAATATTTATTGCTTTGAAAATTCAGGCCATGGGCTGTGGGATTTTTATGTTTTGTTATGGTATGGTAGGCTTTTGTAACACGTGTTTCCGTATGTGAAAATTGGCTTCGTTACTAAGAACACAGATGATCAACCATCCAACAGTTAATAATATCGGATATTGCTTGATTGCAGCATCATTTAGTAATTTCGGTCTAACACTAAACCAAGCCGCCATACTTCAGAGTTCAGTTGTTTTATTAAATGATTAAAATGGGCTTATAATATTAATGGAATTAACAGTAAATACATACAATTTTTAATATTTTGGATATCAATTTTTATTTTCAAAATTATTATATTTTTAAATATTTTATTTTTTTATAAGTTTCAACAATAAAATATTCAAGAATTTTTATATAATTATTATTCAATATTTTTACAATAAGTGTACCGATTAAGTACCAAACTAAGTAACTGATGAAGCTTTTACATTTTAAACAATGTGTATATTATATAATAATATATTATAAATTAGCATTTCACTAAATACAACCTTAAGTACAAATAAGTAATAATATAAATTATCATATTTTATATTGGTTTTATATTGGAGGATAAGATATTTATTTTATATAGGTACATATTACAAAAAAAAAAAATTAAAAAATTATATGATCCCGAAAAAAAAAAATTGAATTTAGGTACGTTTGTAACTAAAATTATTAGTATGATAGGTTAAGAAAAATAATTTAAAATGAACAGTAATAATAAAATAAAAATTATGATAAAACTAATTTCATGTTCAACAGTAATGACAATGGTAAAAATCAAATTGATGGAACGATTCGAAACTAGAAGTACACGTATATATAATATTAATAAAAATAATTGGGCTTTATCACTATTATTGTCATAGATACATAACACCCGAGATTTATAAATCAATTACATAACATGTATATTGTAGATTCTTCATATAAAACTAAAACATAGATAAAACTTTTTTTACTTTCATACATACATATTATTGGTATAAAAAATTATAATGGATACATTTATAGTGCTGATTTTATATAAATATAAATGTATTATTATCTAATATAGTAATAACTAAAAAAAAAAAACATATTTAACAACGAACAATCAGGATTCAATACTCAACAACAATGACAACACTCTAAGACATACAAGACTCACGCTGTTAAGTGAATAAAATACGCCTAAGGGACACTTATTTAGCGTTAGCACCAACGTTTTTTTTCTTAAAAAAAAAAAAATCAAATCAAATAATGCTAAAAATAATGTTTAATATACTTCGAGCATTTTTGGTAACAACTTCAACTCTCTAGCTGGATACCACTAATTATTTTGCCGAGAATCCATTTGTCATGGATGGTAATTCATCCCTGACTGCTACAGCAGCAACAAGGGCAGCGCCACGGCCACTTCCGTCTTCAGACAACATCAGGTCAAACTGCAAAATGAAAAATAAAATTTGTTTTTAAATATTACCTATAAGTATCACATACTAATTATGGTTACATACAAAAATGATAATATAATAGCAATTATATTATATTAAATTATGAAAAAATTTAACAAAAATAAATATAAAAAATGCAATGAAAAATGGATTCTAGTATAATATATATTATGTTAGTAAATACTAAATTAAAAAAAAATATTTTTATTTACACTAGAAATAGAATTTACTGAAAAATTGGTCGTTTCGTTATGTTTAAATTAATTAAAAATTTTTAAATAATTATCATTTTGAATAGTATAAGCCATGAGGACTTAAAAAACAAAAAATTGGTAAAAAAAAAGAAAAGGTAACAACTACACCCAACCCACACACGTATATCACTCCTAAATTTAAAAAAAACTATTATATGACCCGGTATATCTTAGCATATACAACTATGGAGTTAACACCATCCTTTCTTTTACTCACTTTGATGTCGGATTTGGTCAGTTGCTTGGTCTTTTCCACCATGAGCTTGTGGAAGTAAGGATGGAAACGGTAAACCGAACCGTCGACGCCAATCGTGACGGATTTCTCATCCATTTTATTGAGAAGAACGGCCAGACCGGCAGACACCAAATGTGCCGACCGTTTGGACACGCATTCGCAAATGTATCGTACGTTGGCGCAGTCGACCAAAGATGGATCGTTGATGCCCATTTCGCTTAAGACCTTCAATGTTTCTCTATAGTTGGCTTTGTCGCTGAAAACGCGAAAATCACAATAATTAGTTATACGAAAATATGTAAATAGTATGTAATCGCAATGAACGAGTACACGATTAGTGCTGCGCTGGTACTTTAAGGACGACGTAAATAAACAAATCGTTCAGAACAACTAAAATCTTAGTCAGTCAACTACCTCCTGTCAATTTATATTATACTGTCTAAACTTGCTATTCTATAACTGTCATTATTAGAGGACGCCACGCACCAACTATTTAAGAGATTTTGTAGAATCGACTTTTTAACGACAATTTGAGAGAACTTGAAATATAGTTTTACAGTATCTACAGCTTTATCCAAATGTTTAAAATACACAAAGAAGTACTTTATCTATGTCATATATATCGTTTTCATTTATTGATATCAACTCTCATATTATGGAATGTCTTCTATTTATTAAAAACTAAAAACAAATTATTTTATAACATATTAAGTCGTTTTTGTTTATTTTTAGTGTATACATTTTGTAAAGATACTGTGAATTGAATTCTATACCTGAAATTTGTTCCAGGCAAAACGATTTTTATTGATGGATTATGATGGGTAGTATGGCGTCCTTAGTACTCTACTTCAATGTTGATTATGATATAATAACAATATATATATATATATATATATATTCTACAATTTTAAAATATTAACACGTTTGTTCTACTATATTGTTTGAAAAGGTTCATATCATTTATAGAAAAAATGGATAGAAAAACGTCATGTATTCCCCCAGCCCTCCTCCCACCACTTCTAATCAATATATATTATACCTAATTTTACATATAATATTATATGTGCTTAGATTGAGTATAAACTATCAAACATATATACGTAACTAAAAAATTAGAATTTATATAAAGTGCCTGATTCATTCTTACACGACGATGTGACATTCGCATTAAAGTTCTTAAAAAATATATTTATTATAATATACTATATATAGTACCTTTCAATGTCTGATACGTATGACGTGCCAAAAGCTCCAGGAGTCTTCATTTGTTCGGACAATCTTCCTTCGAAGAGTTTGTTCTGGTTGGCTAAGTCGACGATGACCAATCGTACAATCTCGCCCATGTACATTCCACTGATCATTTTCTCGAATCTAAAACACAGTGCGAATTTTAGACACCGGCAATACCGCGGAAAATAGAGAAAAACGTTATTGTCATCATATTCATTGCTGTTGTCGAGAGACACACGTTTATTACCTTTGTTGTCCCGGATTCAACGATTTCTCGTCGATCTCCCGATCGTATTTTGTACGGATGGCGTCCAATTTTCCATCGTCTCCGAATGCGCCCCATTCAGTGTTTACTATCACATGCGGTTTGGTCTTGTCGCCGTCAAAAAGTTCGGCGTTTTCAACCTTTTCGACGTAACATGCGTTGCAGCCCGTTCCTGCACAAACAAACGCGTTAATAGACAACCGTACCCTTAGAACTGTTGGACTTTATTACGAGTCCGTAAATATTCGTTTCGAAATGCACAATAGACGCGGTGCCGCTATGTATCTATATCCGTTGTACGAAAACAACGCATATCTGACACTTGCAGGCGAGTTAATAAAAGCAAAAGCTATAGTAATATTATTTATATTATGACGATGGTTATCACACGTTTAATATAATATAATGCATATATACCATGTATAAATTGTTAGGTAACACATTTAGCTGCGGCAGCATTAAAAAATAATAAAAATGTGGAGAAGTTCCAAACGCAAATCGGTCTGTTTTTAAAGCAAATTTTTACATCGAGAATATGATATTATACAAGCATTGTGCGACATTTAATCGCTAGTTTGCAGAAATCATAAATCGTATAAAAAGGATAAAAATAAATTTACTCCCATACACGAATATAATTTTATAAAGTTGTAAGAATTCCTTATTGACAAATTGTATTTCAAAATGTCTAAAATCAGTAATCACTTATCAGTTATCGGATAGTTTTGTCTCGTACAAAATGTATATGATCGACATTAATAGGTATAGTGCAATAAACAAAATCTACAATCACATAATAATTAGATAATTTCAAACTTGACTTTTGACCGATTGCAATAACTTATAAAGTTATCACTTAATAATGTCGAGGTTTAATAAGAGGTTATTTGATTTCATAACGAAGGTTATCATATCAAATCAATATAAAATCTATGTATATACATATATACTAATATAACGTAAAATATAAATTTTACACGAAGGAACAAAAAAATCTCAAAAAAATAATCTAAATCTATCTTGTTTATATATATATACAAAAAAAAAAAAAAAAAAACAGAAACTATGCATTACTATTAAAATTAATTTATGTATAGAAATGTTTAAAATAAGTACATTGTTAATAATAAAAACTTAAATACTTAACATTCCTAGTTTAATAGTTAACACATATGCAACATATTAATCAGTAAATGAAAAGAAATAAAATTTTTAATGTTGTTAAAAGAAAATGAAAATATTATCATGAGCAAGTAACTAAAGTAAGAGAAGGTTTATTAAAATAAAAATAAATATTGTGTGTTTTAACTCAACTGTGTGACACACTCATTGAGCTAATGGTATTAACTCACTTAAACATCTAATTACTCAACATACCAACAATAACTCCAATTTTGGTGTTCGGGTTCTTCCAAGCGCATGACATGATTGTACCGGTTGTATCGTTCAATATTCCACACACATCGATTTCAACGTCCTAATAAAATTACCACCGAAACAAACCTTCTATTATATAATGTTATTTTATAGACAGGGACATATTTTTAATATCTACAAGTAATCATAGTACTATTTAACATTTGATTTTTGAATAACTTCATATAGAGAATAGTTGTAAGTAAGAACTAGCTATATTATTTTTTAAATTTGAACCTTAATTTAGAGTTGAGGAAATAAAGACTTAGTTTACACAATATTGATTTTAAAAAATGTACCTAAAAAAAATTTGAGCATCAGAAGAAAAGTCGATGAATGTTTTAAGAAAACATTTATACTATAGCCATAGGCATGTCCAGACCCAATCATATATGATCAGATATTTATACAAATTAAATACTTATATATATATGTGAAACTGGTTAGACAAGAAAGGGATAAGGAGTGTGACCCATAGTTTTTGTAAAAAAACATCATCATTATCTTATTATCAGTACTGAAAATAATAACTTATGAAAAATAAAAAATTATTAATATTAAAAAGGAGTAGCAAAATTACTGATATCGCATTTACACATATTTCATCAAATATTGCATATCGTACCTGATGCTTGTTTATGATACACACATATCTGACTGTAGGTACATAAGAAAGCATTCTCGAAGAATTAACAATAATGCAATTTACGAATCATCATACGACATATTATATGAACATAAACAAAAATAATATGGACAATCATCAGCAATTTAAGCAAAATTATAGGATAAATAACAAATATGCTTATAAAGTTCATATTCATAATATATCAGTAGATTTATTTGATTCATGTTTTAATTGGACAATCACAGATGGGTTTTTGAACAATTACAATACATATTTCATGCTTCAAGTTTGTAGGTATAGACTATTTGTATGGACAATTTGACATAACAGTACAATATAAAATATATACAAGTTATGTATATGAACAGAAAGCATTCATCAGACTTTAAATGTCGTATAACGTAACCCAATGCAAACAGCTGGCATTATATATTTTGGAATTTTTGGCTTAGCCAAACTTACCAATAATCAAACCTACAAAACAGTTATTTGAATAACGTGTTTTGTGAGCACAACTCATTAAGGTTCCGGTTGCATCATTCAATATAGCTGTTAAACGTAGATTCAGGCCCTACATTAACATTCTAAGATCTTAAATCTGTTGATACTTAATAACATGTATTATGAAGATTACAAATCAAAGAGGTGAGATAAATATTAAATGTATTATAATAAAAAAAATTAACTGATTTTGATAATTTGAATATTTTATTTACCTTTCTTCTTTTGATAGCATCTTTAAGAAGTCTGACAACATCTTCATCAACTACTCCTGAGCAATTAAATCCTTTTGTCCAACTATTTAAATATCCTTTGGTAAGTCCAACTTGTCTAAGTGGAAAACTAAAAGTGAAGCCCAACGGTAATGCCATTTTGCTATCCAAGTTGTGTTTTTTAATAAATTCTGCCAGACATTTAGCGATATGATCGAATAACTACAAACATAAAGGTATGTATAAATATATAAATTATCAATTAATAACAAGATTATATTTAATTACTTCTGTGCCTTTGCCAGTTTGAATATGAGTAGGCACTTTGAAGATTTCAGAATCCATATGGAAATAGTTATTCTCTCCCAATTCAATCAATAATACACGGAAATTGGTGCCACCTAAGTCCAAAGCTAAGAATTTGCCTCTTTCTGGAAGAAAAAAATACTAATAAAATATCATCTACAATCATAATCACCAGAAGCCTTTTTACCTGTGCCATTAGGCAAATCTTGTACATAAGTGACATAACACTTAACAATGGAAGATGGATTGGTATCTTTGGCCAAACCTTTCCTGATGGCTCCATCCATATCTTTCATCAAAGTGGTTAGTTGCTCATTGGACAAAAGAAGTGATTTACAATCTTCTTTGATCTAAAAAATTAAAAACACAATATTGTTAGTTTATATTATTAAAATAAAACACAGAATAAGATGATAGTTAATAAAGAGTTTAATGAAAATAATTATTCATAACTATTAGCATAACACTTTAAATAATATACATACATAAATTAAACGCGATAAAATTTCCCTATAATATAGTAATAAACAAGTGTATTATTCTAATCTAATATAATAATGACGTATATTAAGTATTTTTACAGTAATTGTACATCATGTGTTAAATTTGCGCGTGTAATGACTAATAAGTTATCAATAGAAATAAAAAATGACTAATTATTAATGTCAAGAAAAAAATCAGATAGGTGTAATAAAATAACTTTTTAGTATTGACATTTCAATTGTAATTTAGTCAACGAAATATTATTTACATAGATTTATCGTGTACACTAAATAATAATACACATCGCGTAATTTATAGTTGATAATTTGAATAGGTACGTTTGTTATAGCCATGACATTTTTACGATAACTTGGAGTAAAAATATTCCGTAGATACAAATGAAAACAATCGTAAGTCGTCACAATCATAATTTTAGAAGAATTTCGCAGTAAAAATCATCGTAAAAGTCACCTACAAAACGTTATTATTTTTATAATATTGTATTAGCACGACAATCGTAAAATTCGAATTTACTATTGTTATTATTGTTTTATACATCTTTATGGCTCGAGTTAAATTTGCTATATTTGCAATTTAATAAGCCAATGCAACAAGGGAAAGGGTGGGAGAGTATTCGGGGGTAATAACATAATCTTTTACGAATTGTAATCATACAGTAGTATTACCACTTATTTGTCTCGAGAAAAATGAAATCGAACTTTCAAAAGAGTACGATCGGTGTAAAGGTCGTCGAAGTTTTTGACGAAAAAAAAAAAACCGAAAGCTACGAAGACGGAATTTCACTAATCCCCCCCCCCCACCATCACTACCGGCACGGCTTAACACGTACAATATAATATTATATATTGTTATGATTTACGTACATGGCGCAAACACGAAAACTTCGCCGTTTTTCATCCCCAAGATCACCGGGTTACTCGTTTCACCCCCGGCGGCGGTAATTCATATAGGCGCCGCCGAAAAAACGAGTAGCGAACGGGAGACGGGACGTTTCACGCGACGGCGCGCATCCCGTCCGCGCCATAGGCGTAGGCGCAGGAGCGACCACGGGTGGCAAAATGTGTTACGCGCGGCGGTGGAGCAGTTGTGTGTGTGTTTCGATGAATTCCCCCCCTCCCCAACAATACCAAAAAACCCAACCATCCCTCAGCTAAGCCGCCTTGACGGGCGAGAGGAGGACTTACGGTCACGCGGACTGTGGGAGAAGTCGAAGTGGTTCCGGTGAATATGCCGTACAGGGTGCGCAGGATCGGATGGATTACGATGCACATGGCGATGGTGGATTACGAATCGACAAAATTCGACAAATCTACAGAGTACCTACAGGCTACAGTAGATCGTTTTTTTATTATCGCCAAATAAAAACGGCGACGAGAACAGATTACACACACGCGCGCGCGGCGGACTCGGCACGAACAAGTCGGAGAAAGACGAGGCGAGAAAAATTATAAAAAAAAAAACTACGAAGACACGCGAAAAAAACGTAACCGGGCGACGGCGAGACGGACGCAAAACTACTGGCGAGAGGGTTAGACTGTCGACTGTCGGGCCGCCGACAGAGACCGAGTGTGGTTTTCACATTTTCAACGCGCTGGCGCACTCGTCACACGAGTACGCGACGGCGGAGACGCGTGTGTGAGTGCACGCACCCCTCCACCACCGCCCGGTCCGTTACGATGGTGGCGCATGCGCGACACACGCACACACACACACACATGCGACCATTCATCCGCGCGCCAAACAGGTCACCGGCGGCGCTCGCGACCGCTATCGACCGAAAGTGCCCTCGCCGCCACGCCGATTATTATTATTATTACGTCACACCCGCAATAAGAAATCGGTCAAATTTCCTCTGCTCTCCCTATCGACCGCCTCCGCGTAGTGACTACTATTTATTATCAGTTTTTGCCAATTTGTCGTAAACACGACGTATTAATATTCAATCATCACGCGACGACGTCGTCGTCGGTCTTACATTGTTTCGCCCGAATTTTGAAGGTTACGCGCGTCACCCCGCGGGTTCATTCGGCGGCACGGGGAGAACGCTATCGATTTTCGTCACACGGGGTTACGAGAGAGATGTTTCTAAAATTAGATCGCGTGACCGGTTCGCGGGTTTGTTCGGTCTGTGTAGTAGACGAGTACGTCGTATGTGTAATAATATTATTATGGTACTTCGCCGACTATTGGTATACATATTACTATATTAATAGAAGACGTATTATTAAGGTACGACATAAATGTATAATATTGATTAACGATATTTTAACGATATTTTTGTGCACGGCGACTCTCACGGGCGAACAGCTTAAACTATCCTCCGAGATTTAGGGGAACACTCGTAGTTCGGGGGGAGGATACAGAATCTCCATCATTACTATCACCGAACACTAAGCGTTACCCACGTACCGCTACTTAAAAGGGTTAACGTCGTTCACGATACGATGTTATAACGGTACTGTACGATTCGACGGGAGCTTACTAATTTATTAAACGTGTAGTCAATTTTTTGTTTGAGTATGTTTTTATTAGTCGATTTCTAGCATATTATAATTTATTCTTACGAGTTAATCGATTGAATAGGCAAATACTGTTATATAGGTACACGAGCTATTTATGTGAGCACGACGGCTGTTCACTTTCGTGTAGAAGATAATAATATGAAATATTATGGGTACTCGTTATGTTTTTTTCAAAACGTCAACTACACACGATACACGTGCGAGTATGCAAGTGTCTAACTCGGAAATCGTTGAGCAATGTCGACCGCGATTGAATGCGACCACCTGGTGGAATAATTTTAAGTGTTTTTAACGTGTCTATTTTAAATCATATAGTAAAACTATTATCGTACGACATTTGACAAAATGACAAAAAACCAATTCTAAAATAAATTAATCCATAAATACACATTATACGTTTTGAGCTGTTCTCAAGCTTTATAATGAGTAATGACTAATGAGTTAAATACAGTGTACAATAATAAATATTTTTATAATATTATCGTTATGAAATATTTAAGTAGGTACGTAAAATAAAAAGATTTATAATTATTTCTGAGTATATTTATACATTTGCATTTTAAATAGTTGTGTTACTGCGATAAAAATATGCGTGGTATTTAATTTTATGTTTTATTCTAGTTAGAGTCCATTCAATAATCAAGGTAATATTTCTTTGTGTGGTGTAATATAGGAGAAAATAATAAAACTAAAAGTTATTAATCGTTTATTCAATATAGGTATATTTAAATGTATTTGAAAAACTAGTGAACGTTTTTATTTGATTTTGTTGTACTTAATGTTGTAAATGAGTTAATGTAAAAATTATAAAATAATACGTTAATTCACAAAAATATTTAAATTATGAAATGTGTATGCCTGTGTCTCAAAGTCAAACTATAGAATTTAAAAAAATAATAAAAATAGAAAGTAAATTATGTATTTATGCCCACGTATTATCGTATATATTAATTTATAGCATATGACCTAATAATATACCACAGTTTAAACGTTAGTTATTAATATATATGTGTCAGGTATTATCGATAAATTATTCAATAAATCGACAAGTTCGAGGTATCGTTATGGTTTTTAAATTTATTATTTATGATTGAGTTTAATGATTACATTGAGATATTATATAATTTATAATCTTTTTAATTTCATACGATTATAGGTACCTAAATTATGCTTTTTTGCATGTATAGCATTTAACAAAATAAATTAAAAAAACAGAGGTCAGAAGACATAAATAGTTACTTAGAATGACATCGTATCTATTATATAATTCTCGTGAAAATATTAATATTTGTAACATTACTCACACATAGTAATAATTATTATTTAAGTATTTAGGTAAGTACTAGGTTAATAATTTTAAGTTTTGAATTATTTTAATAATAATATAGGTAATAAAATATATAAAAATATATATAATTTCAAATTTGTATATAACTAAATAGGTTGTTAAAGTAAATCTACTGGTTATTATTTTTGTTAAATAACAATAAGAATTAAACAATAAATAAAATCATTTAATGACAAATTATGTAATTTAAGTGTATTATCAATTGAAAAGTATTCGAACAATATAGTATTAGAATGTTTCCTACTTAGAAAATTTCTGTAATATATCATTTACAACGCCGCAGCGTTTACCATATTAAGAATTGTTATCTACTTCATCAGTCTTACAATGGAAATTGATAGTTTGTACTCGGTTTATCATCACCAATGAGGAAGCACCTCATTTTTTTGAGTGTCTGGGCCATACTTTAGAATACCTATTGATCGTCAAAAAGTTATAGTTATATTTTCATGTAGTTATAATATCTTTGGTACTCGACGAGTGGTGGCGATGGCGGTGGTGTTAACCTTGGAATACATTTTTATAACTATGCACTCGTCTACGCATCATGATATACAAATAGCGATTACCTATACGTACCACATTCTTGTACAGTTCACGAGGAGCGAAATACTGACTGGATAATAATTCGTTCGGTTTAAAAGTGTTGTAAAATATTAAGATTACACGTATGCTCGAGGTGTCTCGTGTGCACATTATACCTATTGTATTAATATTTGAATGGGAAGAAGAACAAACGTGATTTTCTCCGGTTCGAGACGCACCATCGTCCCGCACACATTCCTCTCGAAACGAATTATTTACGACGCACTATTTTATCATTATGGACGTCGTCGTCATCAGCGGCGCTCTTCCGCCGTCAAACTATGTGGTTCGACACCTACCCTCCAGCAAGGATGAATAGTCGAATGCATGCCGAATACGCGAACATCCGAAACGATAAACGCGCTAATGGGAGGCGCATTGTGGTATCGATTATTTTTCGATCGTTTTGAACGAAAACGATAATGATGAGTGAATACGATAATAGTAATAATAATAAGAACAGCAAAACGAAATAACGAACGTGAATTATGGTGGCATACAGCTGCAGCGAAACGTCTCGTCCGTTCGGCGAGTAAGCATTTCTCGCGGCATATCATATTTTATCCCAGTGCCACGACGACGATCGAGGGAGATTTATCATAATATGTCATTATGTTCTCAGTGTGGCCGTGTATCGCGGAAAAATAAGCCCCATACTTCTAGTTACCTACCATATAGTGTTAATGCACCACCGCCACCACCACCCCACCACACCACTACCGACACAATTCAAGTGATTTAACAAAGGGCGGTTAGTCTGAAAAACCAACGACGCGAATGCCAGATTTCCGTTCCATTAGTCTTTTTAATCTCCGTTTGGAATTCGTAAATCTCAAATGTTTACAAGGATACGTATCTTATTATACATAATACGTATTATATTCCAAGAGTCGTACCAGGGGCATCGCACGCGCGCAGGAATGCGGCTGATGTATTTTTCCATTATTATGTCGGTGGCATTACGGTCAGAGTTGGTGTTTTTTTTTTTTTTGCCGCTCCGTCGTCGACTTGTGTAGAGAGTACGCGTAAGCATAATGTGGTCATACATAATACGATATTCACATCATTGATCGCAGAAAAAAAATTGGAAGAAAAATCGACTCCCGAGGGCAACGCGTGTGTCCTTGGCGATGGTTCACACCGTCGACCGGTTGTGATACATTTAAAATATGTATTATAAATATAATTGGAATAATGCACTCCCTCGCCTGTACACGAGAGGTATAAACGTGTTAATATCTACGTCGTAGGACTTGCGTGTAATAATATTATAATGCATGCCACCACACGTCGAATTTACAGCAGGTATATAAAATATGTAGTTGAAAAGGAAACGTATGTTCAGTGTATAGTCACCTATATACATGGCCGCATCAGGTAGGTATATAATACAAGACAAGTGCGCAGTTTTTTTCCGCCGTCGCAATCGCCGCAGACGATGGCAGAAATAAAAAAATTCAATTTTTTTAAAAGTATTTCAAGGTCTCGTTTGTCAGCCCTATTTATAAAATTGAGAAAAAAACCTATTCGTCTTTAGGAACCACCTATTGCCTTATTCTCAGAAAACGTCAAGAATTATGTGTATATTATATTTATAATTTATTGCTTTTGTAAAGTCCGTGTCAATTGGTTACCAATTGTGTAAACACTGTTATTAATCGGAGAATAAATCATTATTGATTTTCTATACTACTAGTACAATTACTAGTGTGTGTTTATGTTACTTTTTATTTATTATTATTATTATTATTGTTATTATTATTATTATTTACATTAATGCGATCGAGTGTACTGTAAAATCGAAACAAACGCGTGTGTATTATACAGAATACTTTGTGCGAAAGAAAAATGTAACGAATTTCGAATCGTCATGGTTATCTACTGAATATATTTTGCACAAAATCGAATATTATGAACTATTTAGTTGTATTATAAATTGTTTACGGTGCAGATGTTTCATATTATGCGTATAATATTATAATTAAAAATGTATTTAAACGTCTTGAACAAAATTGCATAATACTAAATTTTATATTTTTTATTAGATTAATTACTTTATAAATTTATCCTATGTAGAAAAATATTGATTGAAATATAGTTATTCAGCCATTCAGGTATAATATTTCATATTTGTACAACATAAGAAAGATCTTTAACTTTCACATTTTAAAAGACTGGTTACAAGTCTTAAAATAAATAATTAGTTTTATCAGTTCTCACAATAAAAGTGTCTAGTATAATATTAAAAGATATCAAGTTCTAAAAATTGAAGCTTGTTTTCACCCTTAAAAATAAATTTCACATTATAAATAGTAGAACACTCTGTATCCTATACATTCATTATTTATATTTTGTCACTGTGCAATATGTTACATAACTCTTTTTATTTAAATTTAAGTTATGAAACAAACGTCATAAGTAATATATTATTAGAATTTCTATAAAACATACGTCTGAGTCCTGAAATATTTATTATAGTAATATTAGTTAGCTTACATGAACAATATTTAGCTAAAATGAGACCTCATCTAACTAATATTTCCTGTAATAAAGAACTACAAACTTTCTATAAACTGAAACTTCTGAATAATAAATAAATATTTTAAAGTTAGTCATGACGTGTGCGATTGATGTTATTCAAGAATTTCGGAAACACATAATACTATACCAACTGAAAAACGATATCGCCCATAAAAAAAAATTACTTGTAAATTAGATTCTCGTTTATGCATGTGAAGTGAATTAAAAAAATCATGAACACACATATACACACACAAGTA
The DNA here is from genome assembly GCF_002803265.2 of Melanaphis sacchari. Taxonomy (NCBI): domain Eukaryota; kingdom Metazoa; phylum Arthropoda; class Insecta; order Hemiptera; family Aphididae; genus Melanaphis; species Melanaphis sacchari. Next base: position 7,326,322 of record NW_020271335.1, read on the forward strand.
TAATGTATTGTAGTTTCTCAAAATCGGCAGGGGCACAGAGGTTAGATGAAACATCGTTGGAGTCACTACTTGGGTGTCTGTTTCGGCAATCGATATTCATTAATCATTATGTATGTGACATTACATAATGTTTGAATGTTACTTGGACACGAGCGCGAATATGCAGAACCAATGTGTATACCGCGACAACGATGAAAACTGGCCCGGCCGCGTGACGCATTAAAGGTCATTGCAAAGTCACGTGGCTCGTTGAGAAACCGATTTGCGCGCGGCTAGCGGCGACGACGGATTTACGCTGTAGTCTCTAATTGATATATGTATGTAGTATATAGATAAGACAATTTTTTTGACCTCTCACTCACCATACTTGTCCGTATAGGTGGAGATAAAAATAATAATAGTAAAAAAAAAAAAAAAAAAAATAATAATAATATTACTACAGTAATAGTTAAAATAATAATAATAATAATAATAACAATTTGCCAATTACGCAACCTTGGAGAAATAATAATAAAAACTATATCGCGAATTCACGGAAGTACCTTGACCGGTGCAGCAGAGCCGATGCAGATCATGCCGCCGCGGTTTACGCCGATAGGGATTAAAACATATTAAGCTCCGATGCTAAGTTCTCCCCGTCACTTAATTATACATGCTTTATAGATACTTGTCTAGGTATACGTAATATTATAGCACACCGAATTGCAACTGAAATGGCAAACCGCCTTTAACCGCGTGGTAGACAGAATATAGAATAACTAATCCAATGGTAATTATTCCGACTCTGCGAAATTTAAATTATTGATTGTATCGAGTGTTTAATAAGAATTACTTGTTTTAAACGATCGGATATTAAGTATGTTTATTCAATTTTGATCATGAATAATTTAATGGATTAAATATATTATTTATAAGATTACTTTTATAACTACTAATCGTATTTATTTGAGGTTAGGAATACGATTATGTTATAATCTTATAATCTTAATAACATTATTACCTTTTTTTTTTTGTACACATATAACATTATTATTGTGTTGCCACTTACACTAGAGCGACACTGTTTTATAATATTGCAAAGCCTGTCTTCTTCATTTTAGTATGTGTTCGTTTGTTTAATTTAGTGATAAATGCGATTATATTGAGCTGTACTGATAATACTCCAGCTCCCCCTCTTCAAAAAAGATCGGGGAATTCTGTAGTTTCTGGCTCGCTATTAGGTTTTAGTTAATTGTTGATTGAAAGGTGTTATATATAAGCGTTTAAGAGGTAAGGGGTAGTAAATAGTATAGATGTGCGAAAATCATAAAACCCGACTGATATGCAAATCAAAAGTATATAGCAATCACTAAGGTTGGTTGATTTCTACAAACCCATAACGTACCAAAAATTTAAACTTTATCGAGAAGAGCAGATCGATGCACTAAGTTGAAAGTGTACAGAAAAACTGGTGGATTTCGAAATTTCGTATGTCATTTAAGTGTTTTAATATTCTAGACTCTAGTACATAATATAATGTGTACAAATAAATAGTTATCCATAATATTGCAATACCTAGTATACAGTGTCATACTTATTTATTTTTATCTCCAGTCATTTAAATTACTAATAATCAGTTAAATAGCCTATATTATACCGAATAATAAAAAAGTTATATTTTATATTTTAATTAATTTAAAATATTCCATAAGTGTATTAAAAATTCAATAAAATCATAAAAAACTTTTAATAATACATTAATCGATTTATTTACGATATATCCATTGAAATTTTAATTGTTTATTTAACATTTAAAGTAATATTATATTACCTATGTCTATAAACATTTTATAAAATAAAAACTAATTATCACTTGTAATATTATATAGGTATTTACATTTTACATTACTTGTAACATTTTATATAGGTAATACGTATAGATTTGTACCTAATTATTGAATTTATTATTTATTTTCGGGAGAGCGTCGAGAACGGTAATTTGTTTAGGCGGCGAAAAACTGCATTTAATTATCATACTAACACATTAATGACGTATACGAGACAATTTAAATACAGGTGACAGTTGAATTTATACCAACTACTTGTGTACATATTATAATATAATTGACTTTTAGTTTAAATTTACTGCACGTCATACTGGTATGTTACCCGCACACGATCGAACACCACGCTACGATTGTATTAAAATTGCTATGGAAATCAAAGTCGAGTTAACATATAGGCAATGAACGAAATTGGTCGCTTAAAATTTTACATCAAACAAATAACCGGTCTGTTTATGAGCGGAGTATATGTTTAACTGGGAAATTTTCGTGATTGACAGAGTGAATATTAAATAATATTATACTATTAACGTCATTTATTGTGTCAGTTGAGTAAAAGTCGACTCAAGTCTGTAACACGAAAACTGAGTGTAATTTATGCTGAAGTGATATATAACCACTGTTTTTATTAACTGTTGCGCCGAGTTATTAAAATAAAGTGCACTAAATGTATTTATACCTATACCATCTAAAATATCGAACTTCAATTTTTTATATGGTTTCTTCGCAAATGGTCGCATGTTATTCACGTAATATTAATTATTATTATTGTATATAATGTAAAACGCGCGCGTAAGTTCCGCTATTAGGATTTAATTAGGTGTATAATATGCATGTTAGTATAGGTGCTATAATTTATAATAGTATTAATTATGACTGTTGAGATGATAATATATGTTTATAATACGTACACAACGTGGGAAATTATTTGAAATAATAGTTTTGTAGATATACCTATATCGTAATACGAGAAAAAACACTGTAACCGCAAACTTGAGCGCAGAAATTAGACGTCTCTTCTCAGAAACGCAATTCGGAGAGGTCTGTAGAGTTAAAAAAAAACTTCAACGAAAATTATTTACCTCGTTGGTGACCATTTCGGTGTCGAATTCGAAACCTTCAGAAATATTGAGTTCGCTGAATGCTGGACGCAGTTGTCCCATCATTTCCGGCTTGGTCCTCATGTTTTGGCAGTTGTGTGTTTGACGGATTTATGTTAAAAAATCGATGTACGATCGAAAACTTGCAGAGTTTTCGGTGTTGGTTGGCAGTAGAGCGATTAAACTCTGGATATTTTGTTTTGAGAACGATTTATGTTTTTTTGTTCACCTCTGTCTGCGGTGCAGATGCCAGCGGAACTTTAATGATATGGTACGTATTACAATATCACAAGTAACCCAACACGGAGAACGATTCGGCCGGTACGCGGTCTTATATAATGCGAAACGAGTCTCTCCTTCTACTTTATCCCGAGCGTATCGTCGTCACTAATAATTTATGCGTGATAATAATGTTATATCTGTGTGCGGTGGCTGGCGGGGATTATATTATTTTATATACTAAACGGTCGGGTGGTGGTGTGACGGAGTGAAGTGGCAATACAGAGGGGGAGGCGGGTGAACGATTTTACTACGTATTTAATTGTGTATACACACAGCACGCGCTATTTAAACAATAAACAATTTATCGTAGTAAATATTGTAAAGTACTCTAATGTGTTGATTGTTGTAGTATTGTTTTTTTTTTTTTTTTATTATTATACCGTGGACGTGGAACGGGAAATAAAAATCGACCAATGACGGTCGGGTTACGGTTCAATGATTACGGGAGGTGCGCGCGCATTCGCAGTTATCTCGGTTCAAGCTGATAATGCGGTTGCCGCCGTCTAGGTCTCAGCCGAGGCTTTCGACCTTTATACTTTCGAGTTTCGACTCAACAGTTGTCGGCGTCTCTTGCCGGGCCGTTGGATCGTAGCAGAGAGAATTTTTAATTTAGGTAAATTTGTGTTTTCTATTTTATGGGTACTGCAATATATGTACGACACTTTGATGATTGAAGTATTAACGTCCACTTTTTGCAGCACATTTTAAACCATAGAAAATGCATAGAAATTCAAGAGTTATAAACGGTCTTATTGAAAATTATCGAGTAGTTTAAAAAAAAGTGTCGGAAAAAGTGTCACGATTTATGTATTTGTACAGAATTTCTAATTTACGAAGTATTATTATTAGTTATACTATAATATGAACATGTTTGAGCTGAGTAATTTTTCTAAAAACGTTTTATTTAAAAAAAAAAAATGTGAACTATATTATTACGTTCAGTAAAATCAATATACAGTTTTCTTGTCCACTATGCAGCTTATAGTAACTAATAAAATTTCACTCATGGTTTTGCAGTGTATGTATGATATAATATAATATACTTGGATCACTTAAATTTTTATGAGGTATAACATTAAGTCTACCACCGCCACCGCTAACTTTCTGTATTGGTTTTTATTCCTTTTTTTTATTGGGTTTCGTTGTGCTTTTCGCACCCTTATATTGTATTATTTTGCGTGAGTGTATATTTTTTTCGTTTTGTCGATATTATGTTTTGGTCGTTTGTTTTTCTCTTTCGATATGAGCTGACATTTCTTTACAAACCATTTTTAACGTGAATTAGATTTTCGATGGTTAGAATTTTTTTTTTTATTATGTAAAGACTAAGGGGTATCTGGATTTATAGTGGTCACCGTAATATATATATAGGGAGAATGGATATGATTATTATAAAATTCCATGTTTATTTAAGGTTTACTATTAAGTATTATTATAATAAATTTATAAATGTATAAACGCATGTGTTACTTCATGCATGTTTATTAGCTTTTGATTTATTGATATTATTATTAATGTTTGTTTATGTCTTATGTCAGTTACGTGATAATCATTAGAATTTCTATATTATTCGTTTTTTAAAACGAACATTTCATTAACAGTTTTTAATTCAGTAATTCTTTATACACATAGTATAATTTTCAAAATATTTTAACTATTTTTGAACCAATTATAGATAAATTAGTATTAATAATAATTGTCACTTTACAGAAAAATAATATGGTATTACAAAAATATTTCATTGCAATAATTTTAGGGCTTCAGGCCAGGATTAGTAATCGACTTGAAAAACCAGAAAGTTAGTACTCGTGTCGATGAAAATAGACTGCAATTATTCAAAAAGCAAAAAACAAAAAATTAGTAAATTAGTAAATAATAATAATAATAATAATGTATAGTTATAGTAGGTCTTTTTAAATACATTATTTTGCAAAGAAATTTTTAATATTTTAAAAGAAAAAAACATTTTTTTGTTTTTTTTTTATAACTCTAGTGTATATTTTAATATTATTTATACCATTCGCAACAGACACTATCATATTATTTAGTACTTATATAAAAAAATTATCATATTTACAAGTATATTGTTATTTATCATGCAATATCAATGTATTTATGAATATTTATATTTTTACTTTATGAATTCAATATAAAACTGTAGGTACGTATTTAATTTTGTAAAAGAGCAGTATTTATAATAGTTTTCTTTAAGCGGATGATTCACACTATAGTTTTGTTAATTAAACAATAAACAATAAAACACTTGTTGAACTTGAATTGATTAAAAAATAACATTGTTTTGAACATTATATATAGAATATTCATTATACATATTATATTTTAAAGCTTTATTTTAATGGAACAACTTAATTCATAATCACGATACAAGAAATCCTTGACATTCAGATGTACACATAATAATGCCGAGAAACGTAGATTGTTACTTATTTTTCGTTTAGAATTTTACTACCGTAATTGAGTTAATAAACTATGATAATGAAATATTCACTTTCACAATCACATTATTTTTCTAGTTGATTTATGAAGATCGACATTTTTAATTTATTATAATAAGGATTGCAATAAACAAAAATGAGAAATAAAACATTGTTTTAGTCTTTCATAGGTAATATACAATATATATTTGAAGTTGTATTGATTCATGATTATTTTATTAATATAAAGACACATTAATAAGTTACAATTAGTAATCACGGTATAGGTATAAATCTACATTGGTTTGAATAAATAATACATTGTACCTCACTTATTCCAGTGTATTTTTATATTAAACTATTGCACGCGAGACTATTTACTGTAGTTATAGTTGTAATAACACATCAAAATGTTCTCAAATATGTACAAAATGAGTATAATATTTTGACCACTGAATCTACAACGATAACCTTCTATACAACGTTGGAAATAAATCTACTGTTGACAATCATAAGCAAGACATTTACATTTAAAGAAATATAACCGTAATTATATTATATACTGTATAGGTATTCATTTTTAAAACAAAAAGAAATTCATAGTATTATAATTAAAAATTAATATTATAAAATATATTAAATCACATTTTGATAACCACATTTTCTTTTTTTAATTTAGTCATATTTTTCTATAGTTTTACGTGCTATATGGATCAAGTTTAAGATTAAATAAAAACTTAAATACCAAAAAAATACAGGCATGAGTTTTTCTGTAATAAAAATCATAGGTGATTTATGCACGAGTCATTAAAAAAATCTATTATTTGGTGCTTTTCTATCATCCTTCAGAAATATAAGTTAATAATTATTTTAACTTTAAATACTGGATGGTTTTCTTATCGTATAACACTTATTGTTTCAAAATATATTAACGTTATTACAAAATTTTTTTTACATAATTTTTTTGAAATAAAAAATATATTTTTCTATATTAAATATTGTTAAAATTTTATAAGATTTTTGATTTTTTGAATAACAACATGCATTTTTAATTTTATATTCTGATGCAGAATATATTTCAAAGTATTTTGTTGTATAAAAAACGAAATTCAGACTAGTGTAGTTTATGAATTATGAGTATTTAAAGTTTAGGTAAGTGGAGTAGTAGACTAACATTTTGTGGGTTATCCCCGTACTACTCTATACTAACATACATTTTAGATACTTAAAATCATAAACTACTATTGTCCAAATATACATTTTTGTACATCGAAATACTCTGAAAAATATTCTGTTTTAGAATATAAAATTAAAAATGTAAGTTAAAAAAGCAAAAAACAAAAAATTATGACGATAAAAATATTAAAAAATATATTTTATTTTATCTCGACTAGAAATTATGTAAGGAAAAAAAAATTAAAAATGTTAATCAATTTTTAAATAATGAGTGCTATACAATACAATAATCATTCTATAAATTAAATAGTTGGGTAGTTATTAAATTTTCGGTTTTCGATTATCGAATGACATGAGTTGTATCATCTATTTAATAAAATATTTCTGATATAGAGTTTTTAAATTCTTAATAAAGGGATTGCTCATTTCTAAGGAGTTAAATATAGGCAATTTGAGAAGTGCGCATGTATGAGTCATTCATATAATAGTGATCATTAATTATTCGTACTACACTTATAACTTTTAAGTTACCGGTTACCATATTAATTACGTTCGCAAACTGTCATACTTTTTTCTTTAGCTAAAATTTTTTATTATTTTGTCTAACATTCCGAATGATTTATTTATCAATTTATCGGAAAAGACTCCTGAAAAGTGAAAACGGATTTAAATTCGTTTTTTATCTATTTTTTTTTTAAAACTTCGTTAAAAAAGTTAACAATTAATATGTTAAAGATTTCTAAAATTTTAAGATCTCAAAGCTAAATTTTAGATGTATTAAATGTTAAAACTTAAAAAAGCTAAACAACCAATCTTAGCTAAACTATTTATGAGAAATTTAGATTGGTGTTCAGGAATTGTATTGTAGACTGTAGTTTGATTGGTATAACGATGCGATGGACAAAATATAAGTTAAATGCTTTGTCAAAAATACGTTTCTACGTTATTTTATATTCTCAATTCAATCACCATGGACATATCTATATAATATTGTTATGTAATAAAAGTTGATGAATGTAATTAATAACATTAAAAAATATGATATTTAATTAGTTATAATATTATAATAGTATTGTTATTAATAAAAAAAAAATTAAATACATAGGTTATCAAAATGGCAATTACATTTTTTTTTACCAAGAAAAGAAAATTTTCGGTTTCCATAATGAATATAAATTCATAATTAACTTAATATTATGCGGAGTTATATTATTATACTAAAATTTCCATTGGTTTCATTGATTTTTTTTTAGCGTAATTGATTAAAACTGTACTTAAGTTCTTTTATAAATAGTTTCTACATAAGTTTTCGGAAAAAACAATTTATTAAAACAATAAAATAATAATTTTTTACATTTTTCTTATACTCTAAAAATTGTTTTAGTAAATCTAACAGTTTTTTTCGTTGTCAAAATGTCGTTAATTTTTGTTAAACTTAATATTACAATACTTTGTTAACATTGGAAACTCTTTCAATATTTCTTATTGATAAATGCAAGTCATTGTTGTGCAAATCGCTTACATAGTAATACTATATATTATATTATTGCATTTATTTATTTATTTTGTTATCCTATATTAAATGTTATTTAACTGTTGAATTACGTTTCTTCAATTTAAATTTAAATTGGTATTTATCTAAACTATCCATATCAGGATTAAACAGTTTTACTAAATATTTAAAGTAAATTAATTTATCTTCAGTTAATACGAATTGGATTTGTTAGAATTTGTCAATAAATAAGTAATTATCTATTTAAATTTAACCATTAGTTAAGACTATTGTTAAAATATATAAATATTATATTAAAAATATTACTTTAAGAAATTTTTCTTTAAAAATAAAGTGTTATGAGAAGGATTTATTTCTTAAATTTTCCTCCCCCAAAATCACACTACTGCGTATACAAACAACTAATCAATACAATAAAATTCACGTGTTTAATAGATGAGCGAATGTCGTGTATTCTGAATATACCTACCTATCACGCGTGCTTTGTTATTACCGAGTTTTACATTAATCCGTTATCAATAGGTACACCACTGAAACTGAAGAGTAGATTTTTGATGAATAAACATTGATCGTAGTTTAATCTTCGTATTTGGTCCAATATGCAGTTCAAACAATGTAATTTATTATCATTAATATCATGTATATGCATTTTATCACATGATTAATTAATCAAATAATTATTTTTCGTTCATCGTAGATCATAGTTAATGTATACTAACTTGTTCATAACCTGCAAGCATGATGCATGTATTATAAAATGCCTATTAACGTGTGACTCATATTGAATAATATTTGTCATAAATAAATAATATTAAAAACGAATATTCAATATACTAATATGAGTAACTTATGACTGTTTTATTTATTTTAAACTGTTTTCGCATTTATAACTATAGATTTAAAAATAATATTAAAATGTAGGAAAGATAATAAGATAAATTATTTTAAGTAAACGTTAAGAAATTTAGAATATAAGAGTTAGTAATAGTTAACAAACAATAAATTCAAATTAGAAAGTTTAAAGTTACTATAGAAAATAATAAGGAGTTAATTCATTTTTATTTTACTTGTATTTTTATTTGAGTTAAATATATTACAATGATTACTATATAATTTTCAATTTATTTTAAGTATTAATCATACATATTATTAAAATAAATCCTTCTATTATTTCTTACAATTCATTATGCAATTAAAAGTTAGTAATTTAATAGAACATTAAGTATCAATTAAATTATTTAATCATGGAATATTTATTTGTTTATTTTTATTTAAAATAATTATATAAAATACGATTAAACAAAAAGAATAATTAATTAATTAGTTTTGACTAAAACTATGTATTATTTGTTATATGTATAAACTTGAATTATTTTTAACATATTATTTTTTTAAATTAACTAAGCAAAATTATTAAAATGGATTTATTTATACTTTTACTATTTAAGTTATTAAATTGATTAGAAAATTAATTAACTAGTTAAGAAATAAAAATATTAAATTTTTAATTAGTTAATGATCACCTTTAATAATACATAATGTATTATTGAAATAATAAAATTACAAGAACTATGTTGTGTACAAAATTGTAATATACTTCAATTCAATTCTAATTCGACATCAGAAAGATTTTTCCTAATCGTCAAAACGTTTACGTATGCATACAGGAAAACGCAAGTCTCATAAATTGGACAACAATAGAAACCGTTGATAAAATTTTGTAGTTTGTACTACGATACTGAAAATATGATTTAAGGAATGTGAGACTACTATACGCCCGCTACATTGTAATATGCCGAAAGAGCGACTTAGCATGGTGATTTTATTTTCTTTGTCTTTATTATTTATGGTTTTTGTGCAGTACAACTATGTACGTTATACACACCATTGGCATATTAATTAATATTATTTTGTCGACAACTGAGGAATGACATCACGACTAAATAAAACAATAATTGAAAGTGTTATAATATATATGTGAACTTTTTTGTAAGCATAATTTCCCAGTCGAGTATTCAATTTGATTTACACCTATGAAAATGTGTGATATACATTCTTGAAAACATTAATTATATTTACCGTTGTAAAAAATGAATTGATAATCGTAGGTACTAATTGTATTGCACTCAAATCAGTTAAGGGAGAATGACAAATAATTTTTATATCAAGACTCAGTTCACACGTCAGACGTATCGAAAAATAATAATCTGTTTCGGAATATTGTAATAAAAAAGAAATTCGTTTCGATCATGTCATATTATATGCAATTTAAATCGAGGGAAGTTGAACGAGTGTCAATTTTAAATATTGCATGAATGGAAATATAAAATAAATATAATAAGGTTTTAGAGTAGTTAAACAATGGATGTAATTTTGCATAAACAAACACATTGTTGTAATTTTAAGCACGAATCACACCAATTTTTACAGAAAGCTAAAGTGATTAGTACAAAATGTAAAATTATATAAGGTAATGGCAATGAGAAATGAGTAACGTAGAATTTTGTTGTGATTGCTCAGACTAAATATACCTATATGATAATATAATACAAGGAGATTATTTTAAAATATGTATTTTTTTTAAATATTATTTTAAGTCATTATCATTGATTTTAGAATAAGTATACTAAAAGTATATTCTAAAATTAATGTCATTAGTTACAAAATAATATTAATTTCGAAAACAATTTATATTATTTATTATTATTTTCTATTTTTTAATGAACATTTTTTTTAAATTTTATATTCAAAGAAAAATATTTTTATGAAAATTTCAATGCATAAAGTTCAAATTAGAATTAATTATAATTTTTAATTTTTAACTCAAGTTAATATTAGTGCAGAGTAGCAGTGGTTATTATTTTATTGGTACGTTGTGACATTCCATTATCTACTCGTCAAAACTTCAACAATTTTTAAGTTATAATTTATCTACAAAAATATTCTGTTTTTGATAATGATATGACGTTGTCATACAAAAGAGCAAAAACTTAAAAAAAGATATCATTAAAAATAGTAAAATTATAGTTTTTTCTAAGGATACATTGTTTTGTAAAAACTATAAATTATGTAAAAAAAAAAAAAAAATATTACCAAAAATGTTTTAATAAAATGAGTGTTTATCTTTAAACACTCACCTTGTACTATAACTATATGTAATAATATTAAACAGGTACTTGTATAGCGGTATAATTCGTTTATAATTTGATGTTTTGCCACATTTCTACTGGAATTTATTGTGTAATTATCAAGACATGAGATCTATTGAGTTCTTTGAGTTTATTGTAATAATGTGGTTCAAGGAAGTTTTTAATGCCGTGGTACAAACATAAAACATAATGCGCTATAATATAATGACGCGGTATTTTCGGGAAAAAAGTTTAAAATTAAGCCGAGCGAAAAGAAGTCGTTATATTTTTGGGGAAATGCGCCGCAAGATCCAAGGAGAACTACTCCTCGTTTTTAGCAATACGTAATTTTATGTGGGTATAACTCTTTCAAGGTTTTTTTTGAGAATAAATCCGTATACTTTGTGGGTGGTTACGATGCAAGTATTATTTCTTATATAACACGAAAACATTATTTGTCGGGCGATTTATTATAGTTGTTTCGCAGCGAATAAACTTTACTTATATTATTGTTATTATTATTATTATTATTATTATTATTATAGATTTGTATATCGTCTGACCGTCAAATTTCGTTAATGTGTGCTTATTTGAAATGATCATCAAACGTGATTGCGTTTGATTTTCTTGTAATTTTATCGTGGGTGTAAATATATACATAAATAGCAGTAGCTGATTTAACTATATTCGTATATCAATCAGTGAAATTTGTAGTTTGCATAATGAATGTTTTCGGACAAGAGACGCGTCTCTACTTGTATAATTATGGTCATATTATTAAGAAATAATAATAACAAGTTTCCTGTCCTAATAAAATATTAGTTTATGTTGAATATATATTGTAAAATATTATCGTTTATGTTTGAACTTTATGTAATAAATAATATAAAATAATGTAATAATTGGTTGGATATACAATAAACAAGTATATAGTAACATTCATTATTCCCAAAATGTATTAACATATTTTTTTTATAAATAATTTGAATTAATTTCTAAATTATGTTTTTGAAAAAAAAGTTACATTTTTATTTTATATTTCAAACCAGAATATTTCGAGAATTTAAATGTATAAAAATTCAATTTTTCAAAGGCTAAGGCGCTTTTTTTTGTATGGGAATGAAATATGAATTTATCAAATCAATTATTATACTAAATGTAAATCAAAAGTATTTACTGTCTCAAACCATCGCGCTATTTTATTAATTTAGCTTCAAATTAAGGAAGAAGAAAGAAAATGAAATGCCAAAGTTACAATAAAAGAGCTGAAAATGGGTTCTTTGAGACTTAATAGTGAGTTTTCATCATAATCTTCCAATAATGAATAAATGGTATAAATCTACACTCACAGAGTAAGTGTCAAACATTTTTGAAATAATTCTTGAAACATTAAAGGACGATGATACTGATTGGGTATAAATTCATACTTTAGAAGTGTAGATATATAACAATACATTGTTGATATTATGATTAAAGTGAATACATTCCAAACTATAAAGAACTGGAAAAGAGATTGGATGTATGTTAGTCTATTATGCCGTTGTTAAATTAGATTATCCTCAATTTTTCGAACAATTTTATTTTTTTATGTTTTGTTAAAAAAATATACTGGTAAATTAAATAAAGTACAATAATATTCTACACGGTGGAATCTCGGAAAATGTTAGTCCATTAATCCACTCATCTAAAATTTAAATATATGTTGGTAATTTATTTCAAATATTATATATTTTTCATTGTATTATTTCATAAACTTTTTTCTTTTTTTGAGTTACTACTTACTGCATATCGGAGTTTTTGGTCTCACGCCCATAGATACTTCTCTTTCCGCATCTACGTTTAACTCATAGAAAATTAGTATGTCTCAAGGTCACATCACACACATTACGGATGTATTATAGGTTATAGGTATATGGTATTTACGTATATTTGTTGTTCCGCGTTTGTTATTTTCACATTGCGGTTTAACGCTTATGTCATCCGCCGATTTAATATGACTTCACCCCATTTTCGTAATATCATTCGTACAAAACGTTTACACTGGTTTTGACTGACACGTTTGTTTTATGCGTGAACGTCATTTAAAACTGTAATAAACCTAAGACATGTCAATCCATGTATAGTCATATTACTTTTTTCATCTCAACACTCTTTGAGATATTATATCTTTCACAGATCATGTGCCAATTGGACTACACTGTTCGGGTTATATGTATTCGTCATAATATATTTATTTTTTAATCAATCCTATCAAATTATTAAGTCAATATTTCATATCGCAATAATTAGACGCGACAGTATTGTAACGATATACTAAGCTATAAGTCGTTCGAAAAGGATTTAGAAATAATAAAAAATAAAAATTGAAAAGTAAACATCGTTTGTAAATAGTCGTAGAAATGAAATTATACTTTCTGTTTTCTGTGCGGCTTGGTTAGATTAAATTTCGTAGACTACATATGGCAAATAGAATGACATTTTTACGGATTCCACAAAACAATTTATTTTCTTTTTCGTCTATTGATTTATAACTATATTTATATCATATTCGTATCGCCGTTTCGATCTATTTACCGTTATTTATTACAAACCGTATATATTATCCGAGTTGTGGCATAAAATGATATTCAAAATGGTTGTTAAAATATAATGAAATATTATATTGTATTATATATTCATTCGCATCATAGTCGTATTTGTTATATAATATTCGTAATCATTATTATTAAACATTGATTGTCTGTTTATATATTGGTAAAACGTATCAATGTTTAGTTAAGACTGTTTAGTATAAATTAAAATATATAATTTATTCGTTATTAATATTAGTAATTTTTACCTATATGCTATTAGTAAATCAATTAAATATAATTTAGTCAATGCTAGTCGACGGGCGACAGCGAAGACTAATGCCCGAAAAAAAAAAATTGTTAATTGGTTTATAGAAAACTGCGCTGCATTCAATCGGATATTTAAAACATCTCCTATGCTGTTAATCAACCGTTTATTTTATGGTGGATTGAAAAATATTTTTTATTTTGAGAGGTAAATTTAATACTTAAACATATATATTATTGTTGTACGATTTTATTGTAATAAAATGTGCAATAAATAATTAAATAATTAAATTAATTTAGTATGAAATGTAGTTTGGTATTTATGCGATCTCTTCTACTCGATAGGTAATTTTAAAGACACTTTTAATCCAATATTAATTAATTATTCTATTTAAATAAAAGAAAAAATGTTTTTTTTTTTTTTTTTTTAAATGAAATTATTTTTAAATCGAAAACTAAACCTTAATTGTTGTAAGTTTGTGTTACGTTTAGTAGTTAGTTACACTGATTTATTATACTGAAATGTTCACCAATCGTCAAGATAATCCACAAACATTTAAAAATATGTGTAATAAATAATACGAGTACCTAACGGATGTACTGAAAAATTAATACCTTATGAAATGTATCTATTATACTATTAAAAAATATAATCGTAGTTTATTAGACGTCACAATAATTAATATTATGATTGTTATGGTTTTACTTTTTAACTATCAATGTTTTTAATAGATGTTTTATATAATATTGAAAAATATGATTAGATTTGACGAGATTTTACCTGTATAATTAATATATACATACACAATTTCAATTACTACGTATGTTATACAGAGTGATTCATCAGATATGCTCACCAGCCACCACATATTTTTCCTTTTAATAATAAGTTTTTATACATTTTGGATTTTTGAATTTTTAAGAGTACCTTAAACCATGTTTTAAATACTTCAAATGTTATTTTATTTTAAGTGTGACTTATATTTAAATAAGAACCATAATATTTTTTTACTGTAAATTGTTAAAGAGATGATTTATTTTATTAATTAATTACACAATTTAAGTACTTAGGATAACAGTCCAGTAGGATTAGACGATGTAGTATTTATGATAAGAAAATAATACAAGTGTATATTAATACAATTTATAAAATTATAAAATGTACATAATTTATAAAAATTCTCAGTGCCTAATAAATATACAATAATAGATTAAATATAATAACTATTTTATACATTTTCATGTAAAACCATTATTATGGTATTTTATCTTTTATATAGTATTTAAAGTTTAATAACTTAGAAATGACAAAAATTATATTTGTTTAAACTTTAAGTTAAGATGAAGGTATTATAATTTTAAAAAAGTCATATGATAATGATTTATAGTAAAAAGTGGCGTTTTTATTAAAAAAAAAGAAGATTGTATTATCACAGTTAACAGAATACTTCTTATACTTAAATAGTATAAAAAATCTTTGCATTCAAATATGGTCTTCCAGTGTGCTTCAACCATTTTATAGGAATGAACATGTCTGTTGCATCATTCTGTATACTTTACAATGGTAGTACGAGTATATCACAATATTAGGGTATATTAATATTATATGTGTATAGACTAAGATTTAAGATAATGTTATTTATTATTAATATTATTATAATGATTTGAACATAATTATATCACGATTGATTGTAAAAAAATAAAATTGATTTAAACTGCGTTATTTGGGTCAGGGCAAGTGCTAATATTAATGCAAATTGCAAGTATCAATCTTTGCGCGCATTAATAGAACGAGATTATTTTATGTGTGTAATGTATATAGTACAAGAGTAACATTAAGTACGCCATGTGTTAATACAGACATAGGTAGTATTAGATACACTGCCGGCCAGTACACGAGAAATACGATATAAATATATTATTTAATTTTATTCGCAAATTCAAGCCAGATATACTTAATACGTGGGGATGTTTGTTTTAATTTTTACGATTGTCCATATCCGGCCACCAAGTGTTGATTTGGTAATTAAATTAAATATAATTCAACTTTATACCGATTATAATTGTACGAGTTTAATATTATATCATTAATAATGTGAATTTAGCGTGGAGTTTTAACTAAAATACATTAAAATAATGTGTTTTTCTTTAAATTCAATGCAAAATATTATTTTTATAATTTTACAATAATTAAATAAAAAGCTTTATTAGAAAAAAAAATATAAAAATATCATTACATTATTTTATGTAGGTAGTCAACCAAGTCTGTTTATTTTAAAATACTTTTAAAAGAAATAATCTTGATTAATTTTTATAAATATGTCTTATTGTTGAATTAACCCAGAAAATTTGTAATTTTCGATTATACGAAAAAAAAGTTCTTTTAAGTAGATAGCATTAATAGTTAATATCATATACTATAAACCTTATTTTAATACTTAGTACGTCGAATATCTGTAATATCTATTTTATGTAGTTAATTATATTATATACATTATGTGTATTTTATACAGATATGTGTAGAAAATTAGGAATGAAAATAAAGTATACTTTCAATTTAGTGGATAAATGCAATAAAATGTGTACAATATATCTACGAAGTTTTAGTATCTATATGATAATATAATATCTAATATACCCGTGCCCGACTCATATTAATGTACTATTTTATTTTTATCTTGAACTTTCAATTTTTTCCATACAATATCGCGGTTTTGGTTCTAAAATATTTTTATGTAAAAAAAAAAAAAATGAAATAAAATAAAATAAACAAAAATAATAAATACTTATAATATAACATAACAACTATTTGAATCATTGGATTATTTATATGCGTAACATAAAATATCAATACTTAATTTTTAATTTAAATGACCGTCGATTTTTTTTTGATTTTTTTAATTTACCATTGATGTAATATTTTTACACACGCGTGCTCCTTCACTCTCTCACTCACCCCTCTCTCTATTTATATATGACGTAAAAATGCGTATATGCGTGTGTGTATCAATCTACTTAAATTAAAATAATATTGTTTTATTAACACCAAATTAACTAATTATATATGTCAACACGAGATAATATATTGACAATGGTCTAGTACAAGGATTCTAGATTTCGTATACAATGTATATCTACCTATTGTAACTAATAAAATATTATGTTTGACGCGTTGTTTTCTGCGTCTTGATGGTTTCAGTTCAAACACATAATTGCATTTCAATCTTCAGTGAGGTAATAATACTATATATTATGAACAACATTACATCATATACGTATATTGGTTAGGTTTATTTAATTTTAGATTCGTAATAAACCATATACAGTAACCAGGAAATTAGAGCATGCTCGTTGAGTGTGATTTTCTTCATATAGGTACATTTATATTTGAACTATCGATAACATAACATAACATGTATAGCAGATACACAGAAATAATTTGCAAACTATGACATTATAACACTTCATTAAAATGTAATTTCTACATTTTATTTATTTTTTAATCGATTTGCACGCAAATTATATCATTAATAATCTCTATAAAAATGTATTTATAATATATTTATATACGCGAGTATAATGACGTGAAAAACGAGAGAAGTTGAAGTTGATTCAGATTACTACGGTAGGGCACATAATAGGTTATCCAATATTCACCAGACGCATATTAATTGCAAATGCTAATACATTTGCAACTGGTGATTAAGGGGTGATGAAGGGTGCTGAAGTCTCAGATTTCTTTTGATTTTATTAAGATTGATGTATTACCTATTTGAAAAATTTTAGTGCGAATGATGCTATTTATATATTTTATTACATGATTAGTTGATGCACATTTGTTATCGAAACATTATCACAATAATTCACATATTTTAGTTTTTTTTTTTTTGTATGTAATAGTTATGCTAGTGGATAAATATTCCAATTATTGTCAAAAATAAATTCATAAAATAATCATCAAGCAATCCGAAAAAGAGATCTAAGCAAAAGTCGACGAACTGCGCGATTTGTCGTCGCATTGTTTTTTATGTGGTCTCCGTTATTATTGGACTTCGAGCAATATAATTATTGTTATTCGTAAGCCATAAAAAAGGTCGTTTTTTAATGCCATCAATTATAAACAAGTAAAAATACTTTTATCACGAATATATGTTTTATATTTTTTCGGTTTCGATTTTACATATTTACGGCTTCAGCGGCGCAAGCGATATTATAAACCACATATAAATGTCGTATAAATTATTATTTGTGTTTTGGTTCGTACTAAAAATCACAATTATACTAGTATAATCATAGTTTAAGTTAAAAAAAAAAAAGAATTTTGTTTTTTAGGTTTTCAAAGTAACTAATAATGTGAACATTAGTAAATTAGTTAGAGACAATGTAGTTCACACCATAATGATGGAATTATTATTAGTAATATTTTGAAGATAATTCGAGATTGTAAGACAGGAAAATCTAATTTATCAATTATTAAATTAGCATAAAAAATTAAGTTAGCCACATTACCTTTAATCAGCTAAGCATTCCAGACATTAATGTATTAAAATAGGAGAGTAAAAGTGAGGAGGACAATACATCTTTAGTAAATAGATTAGGCATTCTCGTTGAATTAAGGACATTAAGGTCTCAAAAATTATAGAATCGATGCATACTCTAATATAAGTCTAACAAATAAGCAGCATAAAACTTTCTTGGTGTTGACTATTTAAAGTCACTTACAGCTTACTCAATAAAATCCAAAGTTTTAAGTGACCTACAACGTGGAATTTTTGGGAGGAAGTATATGAGTAAGATTGAAACCAAAATTACGAACTATTAAAAGATAAAATAGATAAATTATTGATGAAGTAAGTAAAAATCAATTGGTTTATAATATGGATAAATGCTATAAAAATTCACCTAAATATTCGATCAAAAACCCTTGTGAAATCAATATAAGTAACATAAATTTGACAATGATCATTACATAAAAGTATTGAATATGTTATTACAAAACTTAATATTATAAGGAATATTTGAATTTCCAGGACAGAAACCATAATTAACCTATATACCTACTCATAATGATAGAATTCATTGGACAATAGATAATTTTTATACGTGAGATTAAACAGGAGTAAATTCTATATAGTTATAAACTAAAGAAATTTCTGAGGTAAAATATTCTCTTTCAGATAACCAATATCTAGAGAGAAGCCATAGGTAAAAAGCTAGCGTAATATAATATTTTATAAAATATGCAATTTAAAATAAAAAATATAATAACAATAATAAAAAAACTAATAGTCTTTTTATAGCCATTAATGTAATTTAAATCAATCGTGTCGGGATAAGTTATTGTGAGACATGAAAAATATGATTCTTGGATAAAAATGATTGTAGATAGTACAATGTAATTTACAATAAGCCATGCTCAGGCCATCAAATGGGCAAAACCGTTTGAAATAGAATTTCTTAGGAAGCGTACCGGTACAGTGATACGAGATAAATCTTTAACGGATATTCAATTCCTTTTGAAAATTAAGAAAATAAAAACGTATCAAATTCGCAGTCTTTTCGAACTTGTGACGTATAACAGGCAAGTACAGAAACCGTTCCAAAATCTAGGAGAATAATTGGAGTTCGTGCTCGTTTCACACGGTTCTCTAAACTTTGAGATCGTAACGATTTCTCCGATACTGCGAAACGGGTTTCATCGTCTTGGTGCGTTATCATTACAAGCATAATATAATTTATATTATTTTTTAATAATATTTTTTAACGATGATGTGCTCGGCCGGTCGAATAGTTATGACAACTACAAACAACACATATAATACGGGTATGATTGTAAACCACAAGAGGGATTCGGTTATGGTGGAATTATAACTGCGGTCTAATAAAGATTGGGATCGTCTGATCTTAGAGCGTGCGTTGCAATATATTATTAGTAGAGATAACGTTTTCGATGATTACTTTAATGATATTTTAAAAGCATTAAAATTAAATTAAATTACTTACACCTATTATTACACTTAGTTTCCTAATAAAATAATATTATATTCGTACGGAAATTTCGCAACTAATTATTGTGCGATAAAATGAAATAAAATTCTATTGTATTGATCATACATTATTTTTAAATGTATTGTTGATGATGATTCATTTAATAACAATAATTGATCGATATCAATAATAATTTGCAAAACGTAAAAAATGCAAAATATGAGATGATAACCTCGTGGTTACCTCTGCAGCTGACTCAAATCGAATGGGTTTTTTTTCTCGTATAGCGAAACGGTCGTCGTCTAATTAAAGATTATTTGTTGTGGCGGTCTTTGAAATTTTCGCATTTTTCGTGTTCTCCACGCGCGACAACTTATAACACGCAAGTTTCACTATATTACGGAACATGACAAGGTTTTCGAACATATCCATCGGCATAAGCTATCCTATAATAAAACACAATATTATATAATTGTATTTTGGTTGTGTGCATAATATCATAATAAATTACACCGTTAAAGTTGGCTGTATATTCATATATTAAATTATTATACCGAGTTAGCTCGTTCGTTGTTTATCGTTAACAAGCCACGGCGCTTGCACGCGGATAGCTGAAAAGTGGGTTAGGGTCGTCGGAGAATTTCGGGAACTGGGCCAAGTGCGTGTCGGCCTAGCGACTGCGCGAAAGGGTTGTACCGTAGGTCGTAGATGGATACTGAATGCGTAGGTGGAAATCCGTCGAAATATTTCTTTAGGGAACTGATGTCGAGTGCCGTTGATGGTTTATCGTTTTTAACCCCGAACTGACACATCCTAATGTGATTGTGGAGGCGATTGTGACGGTTGGGGAGTTTTCCTCTTATAATTCTCTTCAATAATATTATTACCAACTCGACTATTGTCTATTCGGTTATACCCGTAAACAGTTTTTATCGGTATGAGAGTGGGTAAAGTGTAAAATTATTATTATCAAGTATAATAAATAACAAAATAAATAGTTACAGGTTGAGTTTAGCGTTTTTTTATTTATATTTTAAATTTGACATTAATTAAAATTGTTTCATTACGGTTTTTTTTTGTATGTCAAATCGTTGATTTGAATGCTGATGGACTATAGTCTGGTGGTAACAATGACAGGCATTGATAATAATTCAATGTGATCGTCTATTTTAGTTTTTGGTTAATTTATTGAATAAACGTAAGTTTTCCTATATTATTTCTGTTAACGGTTGTATTATTCATTTTTCACGTTTTATTATTATTTATTAATTTAATAGTAACTATTTGAACTTATAACTCGAATCGCTCTATCTATTCAAGAGTAAAGCTCATGCATAGTATTATAAATAAATAGTCATCTAGATAAAATTATAGATATTTTGCATTAAAATCATTTCGATGAGAGAATGGATAAATTTCAATAAAATTATCTAAATAATATATAAATATTTATGAAATAACTATACGTGTATATAATATACAATTAGTGGTTATACAAAATTAAAAATAAATTGATATTGAAATGGTTTACATAATTATATTTTAAATTTTGTTACATAATTTGTACATTATTTTACATACGTCATTATAACCCACACGACATAAAATATAATTTTAGTATGTTTTTTTTTATAAGATAATGTGGTTTTACCAAATAGTATTTATAAATTACCTTAATCTTGGATTTTAAACATCAAAATCATGTTAATTAATTTAATTATTTAATAATTACTCAATGTATATTTATAAACTGTAAAAAAAAAAACATTAAAAATATTAAAATAAAGAATTATTTGAATTATTTTAAAATATGGTAGCATTTATTATTTAGATAAGATAATAGACAAATTATTCAAAAGTCAATCAATCAAACAAAAAATGTGTTGAGCTGATAATGCGAACAAGTTGAGTATGTATAATATTATGATGAACAAAACATTTTTAATAAACAACGAAAATTATTTAGAACGCAATTAATTTTTATTATCATGATTATGATGACATTATCATTATGTATAATTTTACACTATATTATGGAAATTATGTGCGAGTTTTGTGCGATGAAGTTAATTAAAAGTTATATATTATTTCTCGGTTTAATTAAAAATAACCCTTTTATTGAAACTACAATGTTACATCATATTGTTTTTAAAACTAGGAAATTTCAAAAACACTTTTTACAAGTCTTCGTGGTACAGAAAACCTGAGTTTACAAAATTTCAAATCAAAGCTAGAAATTATACTATAACTGCGTGTATGATATGCGAGTGTGAAGATGAAATGTCGCCGTCAACCTTTAAAACACGACTCGTTATTTGGTGTTATAAGCCGGCAGCAGCGCATTCGCGTTTGCACTGTGTCATATGTTTACAATAATAATAATATTATCAAACATTTAGTTACTATACACTACAAAAATTGGGAATATTTCAATTTCATGTCGGTTTCACGCATGACTAGGTAAGAATCGTATAATTTTATTATTTTATACACAATACCTATGCTATAAAAAGTATAGTTCTATCAATCGAAACACGAAGCAGGCGTGCAGCCGACTTTATCGATATGCGCGATACAGGAAATCTTGTCGGACGTGTGGCGGCCATCAGTACGGTCATCAAAATATCATACATTATAACATACATAATTATTATATTATTATAATACAATTTTGCGTAGGTACCTATTATAATTTACCTATAGACAACGGACACGCGAAACGGTCGTTATTATAATAAAGACCTGCACCTGAAAAGTGCCACAGCCGACCTTGGAGCTCTCTAAAACTGTGCCGAACGCGGTTCTATTCCTGGCGTTTTCTTTTCGTATCTATTCGTTTTTTTTGCCCGTCATCTGGCTCGCATCGCGACGCGTGCACAAAATAATAATATATCATTGTTGTTCGGCCGATTTTCATATCAACCGACCGACCGCTGACGTTTTTTTTCTGTTTATATTTTGCATCTAAACTCTACAGCTGTGCGATTCGCCCGTTGATCGTTACAATGGCCGTAATGAGCTCTTCGACGTAGTGTCGTATTGCGCACACGCGATATTTTGTCAAGATCGATCGGAGCACGAGCGCACGATTTTTGCCTACCCTAAACATTGATAACGTACCAAAGGGAAACGAATTGTACTATTGAAAATAAAGATTCTTCAATATTTTTCGTAATTTAATTCTTCTAAAATTTTATTCTCACAGTAAATTAATAACAAATTAAATTTTTTTTCAAATATATATATATATATATATATTTATAAATTGTTATTGTTTGTAACAATTTTTTTTTATTAGATAAACTCTCGGAAATTTGGCAGAATAATTTGCATAAGTACTATGTTTACACTTAAGTAATCTTAAATTATACTGAGTACATAACGACTACAATTGATTAATTATCATATACTTAATAATAAAGGTTATCATGTCGTTTAAACTATTCAAGTGTAGACATTTATAAGCTTATAACATTTGTATTCATTATTTCAAATCCATTATAAAATTTCTGTAACTAAATCATAAAAAATTTGAACAATTTTCATATTATGTTTATATAACTAGAAAAAAGTTAGCATAGGGTAGCGAATATTCTAAATACGTCTTTTAGTGGAAGGGTTGATATTGCAATTGTCTCCCTGAGGTGAGATTTAAATAATAAATATAAATGTTGCGTGCTGCTTGATATTTTATCCAATAAATGGAAAAACATTGAATCATATGTATATTTTTAGAATTATGATTATAGTAATGTATTAGTATTAACTATAAGTTGTTAGGGCAACCTTATGAAAAAATTATATCTAAATTTTAAAGGGTCTGATTTTTTTTTTTTTTTTGTTTTCTATGGTAATTTAATTATATTATTTATTAGTTGCAAGGGACAACCTACGTATTGCAATGTGAAATTATATTTTTATAACATTTATTTTATTTTTATTATTGTTTGGTTACTATGAAAACTGTAGTAGTGCGATATAGGCCAAGTGAAATCGATCACAAAAAATACGTTGTATTCAGTTCAAAAACATGTATTATACGGTATTCATTAACAAGACGTATCGGCATATCGGCTGTTGAAACTTTTAAAGCGTTAAGTATTAAGTAGTAAGTATACATTTTATTAAAATATAAAAGTTATGATTAGGTTTGGCAGACATCTAGCTATTAATTAATAGGCATTAAGTTTAATTGAAAAAAATTATAAACGCTGTTGAATTATATTTAGCCTTATATAGATAAATCGACATCACCTTTGAACTAATTTTGAACCCATTACTGACATATCTGCGTTTTATAACGAAACTTACGAAATGACGCGGTAAAATTATTGTACGTTTCGTTTTCTAATTTTCACTCGATTCGCAGAACGCCATAAACACACAACAATAATAATAATGTGTTGTGTTGACCTATATTCAAAAATCGCGCGTAATCTTAGAATATGCGTATGTGAGTTTTCTTTTTACTTTTTTTAGCATCAAACATTTTGGAATTCAATAAGAACTTGAGTTTTTTGAAAATATGCTTTTTTCGTTAAGTATTTGAAATCATAATAATATAACATCTTTTTTTAAATTTATATTTTATTAAATAACTAAAAATTATTTTAATTTTATGATTCGAAAAATTACGTTTTTCTGAAATTTTTAATGGATCGTACCCGTGATATTAGTATTAAATATTTTAAGTTTACATGAACGGAGTGGAGTAACACAGTAAAATTAAACCTTGAATACTTATAAGTCATGACTAATTAAATACTCAATAGAATTTTAACATATAAAGTATTTAAATTATCAGAAACATTCGAGTAATATTATCTTCTTCGGAATTTGAAATTGAAAATATATCTAATCATTCAAAAAAGTAAAAACTTAAAATATAATTTTTTTTTTTTTTTTAAATAACGACTTAAAAATAACGTGTTATTAAATTAACTGTATATACCTTTGATATTAATATAATATCGTTTTACAAACACCGGATGAATAACGGACTGACTGTTCAGATACATTGTAAAGGACTTAAAATTACAATTTATTAAAAAAACACACGACAAATGCCGTTTTGTTTTTTATTTGTCTGTAGCTGACCTTGCGGAAGGACCAATGCTGTTTGTTGTGTAAGTACAGGTATGTTGCATGTTTGCCCACAGTGTTTTGGCTAGAGCAAAGAACTTTGCACACATATAATAATAATGTAGTGCGTTCCGGTTGAACGACTTTATGCAATATTTTCAATCGTAGCACGATCATCTCTTTCATACGTGAACGCTAATGAGATCAACGAGCTCACTATAAATTAGCCCGATTGATAATATTTTTGATTTCATTTTTGCGATACAATATCATGAAAGTCATTTTACATATTATGTTGATTAATAATAATAAATAACGTAATAATTAGAAAAAAAAATATGTTAAGGTATTAAAACGTGTAGTGTGTATTATGTTTATAAGATTGGTGTTGGCATATATTATTATTATCTAATATAATATATGTAGTAAGATTGAATGTTTCTTTGTTTGTTGATTGTCTTCTATGAATACAAAAACTATGGGTCGTTTTTGATAAAAGTTAAAGGAACAGAGTATTTTTGAGACTCTAGAGGTGTATATAGCTTATTTTTAAACCATGTTTTACATGTTTTTTTTTAGTTCGTGAATACTTTATATTTTTTTGTTTTTTTAAATTAAATAATTGCGATTGTTTAGAGATTATATACAAATTGCTATTATGTTTATTAGAAATATAGCATAAAAAATGTTTAAAAAATATATATTTCAAACTAATTAGAAAATCAAATACTTATGAACACTATTACAATGATTACGTTTTTGATTTATTTTCTTAATTTTGAACATATTTTTATGCAATAGATAAAGCGAATACCAACCTTAAAGATATCACATATTGATATTGGCTTTTATTTATTTATTAAATCTGTCTCCAGTTGCTTGTGTTTACTTCAAAAATATGACCAGAATTATTAAGGGGTAAATTATAAAATTAACCGTTTTAATAAATATTTTGTCCGTACAATTTATTTCAATTGACGGAAAACAGAAAATGATAGAAAATAGATTAATTTTATTAATTTTATCTCGGGTGAAATCGAGTTATACGCAATTATAGTATTATATTGATTATAGACCGGTCAGTAGAAACCCATTACGCGATTAAGACAATTAGTACGTCATAATTATTAGTTTGTGTACAAGTTAGTATAAACATGCAGAAAAGTTGGAAGTACAGTAGACGTTTTTAGCTTCAATTGACACTTATTCTAAATTTAAAAAAAAAAAAAAAAACTTTGTCTTTTGTTAAATATTTATAATAATTAAAAAAATTACATAAGTATACAATACATGTTAATATTTTGGATATTTATGTGGATTATTGGTATTTCAGTTTTTGTTGAAACAAACGTAATGACGCATAAAAATATATATTATGATTAGTTTTTTTTTAAACACAAAAAAAAAAAAATGTACACAATGTAGATCATATCAAAAAATATATTCATTAATCTAGCTATAGGTACTGAGTATAGAAAGATAATAACATTAATGAATAACTATCATTGTGGTCATGACATATTTTTAAAAGAATTCACTTTTAAATTATAATATTATAAAATATGAAATTTGATAATTATTGTAGAAAAAAAAATATTCATATTTCATTGATTATATTTGATTTTAGACAAAAAAAAATTAATAATGACGAAGTGGGAAGTTTTGACTATATTGTGATGACTTATTTCGAAATTCGAAAATTGGATTTTTAGAACTCTAGCCCCTATAACTACTAAATCCTTGTTAGTCCTTTGAATACAACATATTTTACAGTTAAGCTATGAAAAAATACTAAGTGAAGTATAAACATTATACACATATTATACTAAGTACTCTGAATTAGTTTCGATAAAGTTTTTTTGGTACGATAACTACGAATCTACCATAACGTCAAATATTTTAGTAACTCTAATAATATCAACATGAAACAATAATTTAAATATTTATTATTCAATAATATGATGTATGAGCATACAAAGTTTAGAAGATACACAAAAATATTTAATTAATTTGTAGATTATAATTTAGTAATAGTCACCACTGTATCAATAAATATGATATGATATTTAAAATGAAAACAAACATAATTATTGTTTATTCTAGAATATTTTATTGTGAGGCGCATTTTATTATAATTTATCTGAGTATCTAAACAACCTTAAAATTTTCTTTCCATATGACTCAGCTATAATCACGTGATTATAGTATAATAGTAGTGCTTTAATATGATAGTATATGAAAAGGAAATTCTATTAAAAAAAACTTGACGTCCACCAAATGGTATTATAGCTAAAATCATTTTTTTCAAAATGCGAGTAAAATAAAAATATTTTTTATATTTTTATAATTGGATAACAATTAATGTTTTTTTTGTATTGGAAAATCGTTCACAAGAAACGCGTTAAAGAATTAAACTACTAATTAAACTAAATAACATAATTAATATAATAAACTAATTTTACGTACCGAACTATTATTTATTTATACAGAACTATTAAGTACTGATAATTTATCGACCAATTTTATAAAAAAAGTGTCTATAATTTAAATTTTATTGATGATCAAAATATTATAAAAACAAATAATACGTTAAAAGTATATTCAATATTTAAATAAGTATACATATCAAGTTCCTATGAAATTACTTTTTTTATAATTCAATTTGATATAAATATATATATATATATATTAAAATAAAATGGTATAATTGTTATTATTGCTTAATTTATTTAAAAAAGGTTTTGGAAATCAATGACACCGTAACATCAAAGAAAATGCATACATACTTAGTTATAATAATATATGTTTCAAAATTCAATCAGAAGAGCATTGATATAATAAAATAAATAAATAAATAATTTTTCAGTATAATTAGGAAGGTACTCTTTTGTATGCATTTAAATACCTATTTAGTATTTAACCTTATACATGCTATTATTAATTACAATCATTTAACCGTACAATTGTATGTGCTTATGAGTAATAATTATTTAACAATATCTAATTTGATAGTATGCACTATGTAGCATTGCAGTTATTGCTCATAGCAATTTATTTTGTATATTTTATTGAGCAAACGATAAACGTGTTATAGGTTACAATATTTATAATAGATAGAAATAGTGTAATAGTATAGTGTAATATTATACCTATACCATAATATTATACAGGTTAATATGATCCCATATATTTATTTAGTTAAATTAATTATTAACAGTAATTCTTTATAAATGATAACCACTTGCTTATTTAAGCAACAGTTGTTAAATATTTTAAGATATTATTGAAATTCTGTCTGTTTACATAATAAAACAATAAGTAAATTAAATTAATTTAGTACTAGACGTGACGACGTGAGGGAAGGAAGCATCCAGTGACACTTCTTCAAATTAATGAACTTAGGGGGAGATAAATTGTTATGTATTAAGTAGGTATTAAATAATATTTAATAAATCATGCGGCCATTGCGTATGAGACGACGGAGGGGGTTGTCAGGTATTGTGCAAGAAGAGAGTTAAGATATAAACGGATTTGAATGGTGAAAGGTGTTTTTATGGAATTGGATATAATGACAAGAAGCAAATGAGAATATTGGTAGTAAGTTGAGGTTGTAGTGCAGGGTGAGGATGCTGACGTACCATTGGAGGGGACGCGGAGAGTTATTGATTAGAACGCTTGGAATTTGATGAGGTTTGAGTTTTCGGTATTCCCCACAACTGGATTCCGTATGTCATTGCGGGACGTAAAATTTGTTTGTAAATTAGAATTTTATTAGTAAGAGAGGTTTTGGATCAAAGAAGTGGTCTTAATTTGTGAAACCTGAGGTTAAGCGAAGTTCTTTTGGCTTTGATGTGATTAGCTCAGGTTAATATTTGGTCAAGAATGAGACCTAGGTATTTGATCAATTTTTCCATTGGAATTATTTGATTTTTGATGTAAACAGGGGGTATTATTTTAGGCCTGAAGGTAAAAGTGATATGAGATGATTTGTTTTCATTAATTTTAATCTTCCATAAGCTGAACCAATTTTGTAATTAGGTTAGGTGATCTTGGAGGTTGTTTACAGCGGTGTCTATTTCGGATTTGGTTAGGATATGGCTGTGTCATTGGCGAAGGTAGCTGGAGTGGTGTTAGTAGATTGGGTTGGTTTGCTGTGTATATATTATAAAGGGTCGGAAAAAGGATGCTGCCTTGAAGAGCTCCAGCTCTTATTAGATGTGGGTCAGATATTTCTTCATCACATCTTACTGAAAATGTGCAGTTTGATACGAATTATTTGAGTAAGAGGAAAAATGGGGTAGGTAAAAATAATAGTTTGTGCAATAGCCCTTCATACCAGACTCGATCAAACAAAAACTAGTTACTCATAATTTTATATTTAGGTTATAAACTAGACAATTTTTTAGATTTTTAAGTACACACCAATATTTTTTTGTGTTTGATATTTCTCGATAATTAACCCTAAAAAATAATGATTACATAATATACACATTATACATATACAATTGTTTGTCTTTAATAGTATTTAAGACTTCTTGAATATTATACAATATTCTAGGTAAGATAAATATTTGTTTTTAAAAATGGTAAAATTTAGCACAAGATTTCACCAATATATATTTATATACAACATTACCCAATCATTTTAAAATCGGCAAATTTAATTATTTTTCAACAATTATTAATATATATTATATCAATGTACATTTTTATGTATGTACAATTTTCCTATAATTTTAGCTCTATATTTTAAAACATTTTTAGCTAATTTTAATTGTATATTTCAAAAATGTATTTTTTAAATAAGACAATTTCCAATAATTTTGTTAAACTAATATATACAATGAGATAAATAGCATGACGAGGAAATCATCCAAATAGTAACATATCTCATAATTAAATAAATGTATGTCTTTACAACATTTTATTTCAAAAATATTGAGTGCAAAATTACTCACCAAATATTAATAATCAAGTACTAATTAATCTAGAATAATAATTATTGATCGTACATCATTGTTCAACCATAGTCACAAAATAATAGCATAAATAACTGTACAAAGTTTGTTGAAAGATTCAAATTACATCATTCAGTAGATATTAAGTTAAGTTCATTAATCTACTGTATAATATGGTAAAATTCTAAATATCATAAAAAAAAAATAAAGGTAATAAATAATCGCTAATCATTTTGTTAATTTGTTAAAGCGTGCACGTGCTTTTGATGAGAACTATTGATTAGCGTTTTGCAATTTAAAACTTATCGAATTAAATTTATTTGCACATTTTAATACACAACAAAGACCGTGTTATCTATCCTTAAAAAGAAAAGAAACAAAAACGTTGAATGGTAACGGTTAGGTTAACTAACCATCCTAACCTTAAGATAACGTTTCATTTGTGTGTACTCAAATACTTAATATTTTATTAGAATTTAATTAACACGTGCCAATTTGTACACAGTATAGATGTATACTACACATCACGAACATTTATCAATAATTTAGAGTGTAAATAAATTTATCAATTTTACAGCTCACGTTTGTTTAAGTGATCTGTGAAGTATAATGTAATAATTTGTTTGAACAATTTGGTTTCAAGGCTATAATATATTATTACGGATATACTAATATAATAGTAAATTATGTAAATTATAATCTATGATAGGTATCAGTTAAAACTGCGCAGATGGCATCGTTAAAATTTAAAATTATTATTGATCATTGTAAATGATTACACTTATAATTTGAAATTTTGTTACATAATAACTTAAATTCAAATAGTTAAATGTGAACAGCTAAAAACATATTAATCTTTGGATTAAAGATTTTTATAACTACAAATTATATAAGAATCTGACGTTTATTAACGTTATTGCGCGTCTGTTATTACAAATTATAGTATATAATCGTTTTCAAGTATTCGGAAGAAAATTTTTAGGGTTTGAATGTTGACTTGAGTATTTATTTTGAAAAAATTTTCGAATTAAATGATTTTATAATTCAGATCACGATTTTCAAGCATGACAAGAATTAAAGTGAACTTAAATAAAAAATTTAAGCTTTATGTATTGATAATATATAAATCAGTATTTATAACAAAAATTATATTTTTTATTATATTAATTTTAATTCAAAATATATAAATTTATCTAAAATAATTAAACAATTTTTATACAAGAGGAAAAAAATATTGCACATAATAATTACATAAAACATTTTCCGATTATAATACCTGAAATTGTTTTGCTGTTTTTAGTTATAGTTTTAATTTAGATGGTTTGTATGGGTTGGTTTCTTTTGAATTTCCTCTATTTGATTTATCACTTACTAGAGATTGGAGAGTATTTCTGATATCGTAACAGATTTTTGTTTGTAGTTAATTGGAATTGAAATATTTTACAGTAAAGTTACGCAAGTTCATTTTACTATTTATATATTAAAGTGATATGTATAGTTCACATTTTGTAACGTCATAATAAACGTTGCAGCAATCAGACGGTCTAATCGACCGATTGGAATGCTTCAATTGTGCTCGCTTTAACTTAAATTTATATAAACTATCAATTAAGTATGACACAGAAAACATTTATTTTAATTACACAATTAACGGCAATAAAATTTGTTTATTTCAAAATATCTATTATTATGTAGACAACTCGAGTACGGGAGTCTAATGTAAACAGTTAATATTTTTAAAAATTACGTTAATAGTAATATTGATGAATAATTATTATAAAACAAGTACGTATCGACGCTTATTTTGTTTAAATCATAAATATGATTTTTCATTGTTTTTTTTTTTTGCTAGCTCATCTAATAAATTATAATATATCCAATTAGTAATGCGATGATTCATTGGTAATTTAAAATTTAGATCGATCGAAATATTACAAAGGAAATTAATATTACACATGATAATATTGTAAGCTTATTGTTTATGACTTAATTTACTTACTTCAAATTATTATCGTGTTTGAATTTTTGTTGACAACGATTGATCATAAAATAAATCAACAGATATTAATGACTACAATTCCATTATATCGGATTTTATAATCGTTTTAGAGATAATCGTAATAAATTTTACAATTTATATTATGTATAATTTATATACAAGTGAAAAATATTAAGATATGTATCCTTTAATAAAATATCAATAATCGTTACAATCGGAAACCACTTAAAATTAATTTAACTTTGCCTGTGGTTTTAGGATGTATGTATTATAAAGTGTATATTGCACCTAATAAGGTGCTTTATTTTACTAAAAACAAATATCATTAAATCCCACATATATCATATTATGTACAAATGTATTTTTTAGCATAGTAATAAAAATTAATACTTGTATTGGCTGAGATAATGATGAGGGCTCACATAATTATATCAAACTATAAAAAAACAAATTAAATTTAATTATTTAATGCAATATAACAATGTCTGTTGTTCTGAAAAAGTTGACTTTTTGTTTAATCAAAAAAAAAATAATTAATTTACAATCTGTTTACTATATAAAACACAATCAACGACTTTGAATGTTTACCAAATACAAATAAACCTTGAAAAATAGAGTTTAATGAACGAACTTATATATTATACCTAGGAATTATGTTTAAGAAATGGAATATGATTTTAAGGAATGATTCTCCACTTTATCAATTTATCTTGAGGCATCGGTGATTAATGTAATTGGGAAAAATTAAACTGAAAGTTAGATGATTTAAAAGTCCATTAATGCTTGTTTGTAATAATTGGATGATTAATGGAGTGACATGGTGATCTAGCCTCTTCTCGTGTTTGCGAGCAAACCTTTGGATTTCGTCTATTATTGTGTGCAGGATCGGCACAGTGGTCCTAAAACATATGATTTAAAAATTAAAAATTAGGCAAAACACGGCGACGTTAAAATAATAACTAGAAGTTGCAAAAATTACTACATACTCCGTTTTACTTGTTATTTATACTATATACAGCAGGGGTGGTAAACATGAATAAATTTGCGGGCCACATAGATAAGTACAATGATACTAAGAGCCAAAATGTTTATAGACGCATTTTACATAATTTGATATTTTTTTTATAATCTAATACCTAAAAAATTAAAATTTATAATAATATCAGGTAAATTTGGATTTCATAAACAATACACGAGCCGAAAGTTGGCCATCTATGGTACACAGTATATAATTTGATTACAAATTGAATTTTTTAAGTAAATCTACGAATTCTTAGATATAATATTTTAAAATACTTTTTGCCGTTAAAGTATATGTTAACACAAATTTCTTTTCTTCAAATAAGAATTAATATATTTTGATAAATTATCATGCTAATTGTTTTAAAAATAATTTTTATGTATATGAGTCAAATTTCACACATTTGAATAATTAAAACCAAGTGAGGGACTAAGGTTGATACGATGATTTGAAAACAATAATAAGTAATTAATATAATATATTAATATTTTAAAATTTTTGTAAAAACCAAAAAATGTATGAGTATTATAAGTGTTAGACTATAAATACGAGTAGGTATTACATCTGTTGTATAATAGATGTAAAACTATGTAAATAATATCCTCGGTATATATGAGTTTAATAATTCGGAAATTAATAATTAATTCATAATTATCCATAAACATGTTTATCAAGATGCATCAATATTTAAAATTAAAATAAAACAATCACTGTTTGATAATTTAAAGTAAAAAAGGGATGTCTTGATTTGAAAAAAAAAAGTTCGTTGACCTTAAATGGTGTAACAAAATCTATGGATCTGAAAATATTATCATGTTCAACTATTTATAATATTTACTCTGAGCTATTAGAATTATTAGATTTTTGTGAATATTTAAGAGTTTTAAAAAATGAACAAACGCATAACAAAGAAAAGGATTAACAAGTGTTGTACACCACTTGACACAAGATTCTAGGTGATGTATGATCGGTTCCGACGCGCGTACGAGCTTTGGTTTCGACTCTGCAGTCTTCTATCTAAAAATCATTGCATTTTTTAGTGCTTACGAATTAATTCACTGACGGTTGAATTTGTATATTGTTTTGGAAATAAGTCACGATTAAATCGGTTTTTTCACCCTTCGGAAATAATATTATTTCACGTTTTTTATTTTTGTTTCAGCGCAATCTGTTCACTCATTAGTAACACATTCAATGGTCCGGTACACGAGTCACGGACAGGTCAACGTTGTGAAACATATTACTACTGTGTTATGTTAAGCTGGATACACGCGTATATTTTGCTCCTTTGCTAGTTATCGCTACACTACCGCAAAAGGCTATAAAGATTAAAGATATATGGTTAAACCGTACCTGTATACATATATGCGCAACAAATAGAAAGAACGATAAACCGATTATTCCGACACGCTTACAATCGTACTGTAATATAATATATAGTATGAAATATTATAATATTGTTTGATGTATTATATGTGCAGACTATCGCGCGCCGGAAATTCGTTATCGATATTTCACTGTGTATTAATATTATCTTACCGGACATTCGGACACGTATAGGAACTGATAATATATAATATTATGAGAGTCTGAAAAAAAACAAATGTTGTTAAACACCTATCGAAATCTGAAAATCAAGCCACAGATACCATTTTTATGAAGACATTTATACAACGATATACATAATTCCGCGAGTGTGACTAAAAATGTCAATTCGTTTGATGGTTTGCCAATCTTTAGCGGTTTTAAATTCTCTGATCGCGCCGCGCCGCAGACAAATATTATTGTAAAATGTGATCGGTCTAAAAATAAAAATAATTTAGACATTTTTAGAGGTATTTTTCAAAACTTCACAGTTTATAAATTAAAGTTCATTACGAGTATTCAATTCGGTACAGAACTTGTATGAATTTTCTGAATTTGAAAATAATATATTATCTATAAATTTTATTGAATGTAATGTGCCGCGTAGCATTATTGTATCAATGTTCTAAAACGCAAATGAATACTTTTGAAAAATGTATAATTTTTTTCTGAAATTTTTCACTAACACCACTATATCATAATAATTGTGGCGATACAATATTAATAAATTGGTAAATGTCCAACGATATGAGACGTAATGGTAATAGTTGGATATCTATGTGTAGTATACATACAGCGTGTTTCTATTAACACTCATTATCATGGAAAATATTAACATTATTTTAACTACTTTTTTTACATAATTATGTGATTTAATTGTTGAGGTTTAATGAGCCACTCACTGCATAGTATTATGGGTACACGATAGTCATTGCGCGTTTACGCTTCGAAATTGGATAGAATAATAATTATTATTCATATTATTAGTGTACGTCCATCGAACATAAAACTATATAAAAATAATTAAATATAGGTACTTACTATAATTTTTTCGAGTGATAACTATAGTAAATTCGACTCCGAGTACCGATACTCTATATTATATTTTTAGAATTTATTTGTTTAAAAAATAATAGTTAGATAATTCTAGTTTATTTTTAACGTTCTTGCCTCTTACGTACACCTTAGAATCTGTATGATAATATTAGTTATTAGCGTTATTACTTTTTAATTTTTATACAACCGGATTAAAATTCATTCCCAAATCGAAATTTTACCAGAACTTGACTGATTTATAGAATTGTTCAAAATAAACGGCAGCAAAGGTGGCACTGCAATGTTTATCACGGGGCTCTGACCTCCGATGAGGCCAATAGTTGCTTAGGAAGGCCATCGTTTTTATAATCATCAGCCAGCTGCTGCTATCTCCGACATACATGAACAACGGGGTCATTATTGATAACAGATAATTTAATACATTATAATTTTAATGAAAAAAGAGTTATGCACCTAGTCGATTTTATAAATCGCTAAATGTTATGAATTATAATATACAATATACTATACTATGTATGAATATTTCATAATCATTTTTTTTATCAACTAAAAATTTAGTAAACAAACAATTTTTTTTGGCAAAAACACGTGTCTATAATTTTTAGTTGGCAAACGGCCACTATAATGGCTTTAAATAACTTTTTTAAGCGAAAACATTCGGTTTATATTTATAATTAAATTGTTCGGATAATACATTTCAGACAAACAACATTGTTTTTTTAAAGTATTGTTTATTACGATTGATCAAAACATAAGTACATCATTATTTGTTATTATTTATTATTATAAACATGTTTAATTTAGCTTAAGACAAGTCAACAACTTAAACAACTTATATATAATGATTGCATTATCAATCATACTAAATTATGTGCTTTAATATTATTATGTGTAAATTATTAACAATAAATTTGAATTGGAAAAAAAAATTACATAAAATTATTCTTTTTTACGCAGTTTTATTAAATATAAAAATAATATTTATTTTTTTCTAAGTCACGTGAAAAAAATAAGTGACGTAGATAGAGAGTGTGAGATAATAGAATATTGAATAAAAAATGGGTCAATTAGAAATATATTTTGGTCGTAATGCTTTTGGATCTATTGTTTTATTTTTATTTACATTGCAAGAAATTGAAATGTATTTGAATGAGTA
Organism: Melanaphis sacchari; assembly: GCF_002803265.2. Taxonomy (NCBI): domain Eukaryota; kingdom Metazoa; phylum Arthropoda; class Insecta; order Hemiptera; family Aphididae; genus Melanaphis; species Melanaphis sacchari. The sequence goes on from NW_020271335.1 coordinate 7,363,241, forward strand.
TTATACGTACATTAGGTTTTTCACCACTATTAATGTATTGACTACCATAGTAAACATTTAAAAGCAAGTTTAGGATAGGTATGTAAAACCTATAGTAATACTTCTAAAACATGTTTTATAATTCTATATTAAAAAAAAAAAAAAAAAAAAATTAAGATTAATGTATTAACTAATAAGTGTCATAATTAGAGCAGTTACGGCAATAAACTTAATTTGTGATTTTTTTTTTAATTTTTGTGAATGTTAATTATATACTGACTTTCAACTAACCGTATTTTTTTAATCTTAACCTAGACGTTTCCAGTTTTGTTTAAATAAGCATAAAATAATTTTTATAAAATTTTGCACTTACATAAAATAGTTATAAGTACATGTTTGTTAGTGCTATGTCAACGGGTGACCGTTCGCTGTACTCGGATATTTTTTATTTGCGGTTACTAAACTTAAAAATAAAAAAACAATAATAATATATTGTTCACAATATGCTACACGTAATAATTATTAATATTTCACAATTACACTCAACTAAGGCAAATTCTTAAAGATCCTAAAAATATGTCACACATTTTATTTGTTTTTTACGATATGTCTTTGTTTTAAAAATTAATTAATTGGATTAATAACTGCTGACATAATGTCACATTGAAGCAGGAGCGATAGAATCCAACAAGTACTTATACCATAACGGTTAACTGTTGCTAAAATATATTCGCCAAAACATAATTCCCTATTTGCCTGAATACATTACAAATTTCATAAATTCGTTCAAACACCGACCACTGTAATAGTATATAAAAATAGTGCTTAACACTTGTTACAAATATTACACTAAACAGCTTATCTTATATTTGCACGCGTTCGCAGATAATTATTGTTGAGCTGTAATGTTTTATATAATATTTTATTTTTATTTTATCAAATTTTCTATTTATAATAATTCAGAAAAAATCGTATAAATATATATTATTATTAAAATTCCACGATCTCAGATTTTTATTCACTTCATATTAACAATTTTAAGTTAAGCTCCCTCCGACTATTATAATGTCAAATTATTTTATTTTAAAATTATTTGCTTAGGTAATATTTTAATTCATTATTAAGTGACCTACACTCAACAGTAATAAACACACTTTTTATTATTTCAAAAGACTGCACAATAATATTGTATCGTCAGTACTCAGTTGGTATTTTTTTCGCTACACCTCAATTTTTATCGACAATAAAAACCTATATCATAAAATAATATTTACCTATAATTATTATTTATTAATTAACAGCTTAAAAAATTATGAATAAAATCCAATTTATGGTTTGTTTAATAAATCGTAAAGAACATTACATTTAATATATGTTGTAACGACGATAAGTAAGTTATAATCAATGTTATTTGTTAAATGTTGATATTCAGTGTTGACGCATAGATAACGTTTTTTTCGCATTTCTTAGATAATATAGGTACAACCATATTTTCGCGCTCGAAGTTTTTTGTTTTGATTTAATAAATATTTGTTTATTTTATTATAAACTTACGTTTTAATTTACTGTAAATAGTCAATTATCGCCACACATAAGTAATAGTATTGATTAAAGTACTTATAAGTTTTAACCGTAGATTTTGGCAAATTTTAGACATAGGTGTATTTATTAATTATTAACTATAGCTAAATCGCGTAATAATATTATTATTGATTATTTTGTATTGATATTATAGTAATTGTACCCATCATATTATGCATAATTTGCGTTTTATTGAATTCGTTGATTAAAACACTAAAACTGCGTCAATTTTCATAAATGTCTTAAAGCATATCTATTATTATCGTTATGAGACTATTAAATTGTGGTTTACTTTTATTTCTACTTTGACTTCGTTTACCCTAATGATCAAACATATATAATATTTGAATACCTCACATTAGAAACGATAGAATAAGAAGGGGAATTATCTTATCATTCTCTTAGAAATTCTTCACCCGATGGTGACACTCTATGACAGGGGTCACCAACTGGCGGACCACGGTCCGGATACGGACCTTGAGTACTTTTTTTACGGACCGCGAGCGCGTTTTCATTTTATATTAATAAATGAATTTAATATGAATAAATAAATAAATATAAATACAAATTTAAAAAATGTATTTACCTACTATTTATTAACGTGTATATAATACAATTTGAATAAATAAATAAGTATAATCACAAATTTATAAATTATAAATACCTATTTATTAACGTGTGCAAAAGTCATTAAAACTGTTTGGACCGCGTAAAGTTTGGTAAGTTTCAAAACGGACCCCCATAGAAATTAGTTGGTGACCCCTGCTCTATGATGTCCTTTCTGATTAAGTCTAATTTAATTAGTTGATTATAATTTATATAATATGTGCAATGTATATAAATATATATATTGTATATACCTAATATAATTTAAGATAAAATGTCAAAATAAATTAATTTTTTTATTCAGTGACCACCATAGTTACCGGGGCTTGTCAAATAAAAATAAATAAATAAATAATAATAATATATTATTATTAGGTATTCATATAGATAGAATGGGGAAAAAACGTCGTTGTCTGTGATATGCAAATACTGTAAAGTGATTGTTCTGTGAAGTTTGATGACGTCTTGAAAAGCTAGGAGATAATACTTTTCGAATTCGAGTCTCAAACAAATAATTGCGATACATCAGTATCAGAATGAAAACAATTTCGTTTTGGGGCTTTGATCTTCGCACTGGTACGTTTATTACTGCAAACCCACACTGACAAGACTAGAAATCTATACGCTCATCAAAATACCTACATGCAGTTTTAATTTATACACTTTTAAATGTCAACCGTAAACCATAATGATGCATATATAAACAAAAAACATTGAGGTCATGGGAAACGGTGTATTTTCTTGCACTGTTTCGGACCTCAAAGTTAAAGCAAATCAAGCCATTTAGGATAAGCAAAATTTGATTCCGTGAAAAGATTTAAGTGTAATAAAATCTTTTGTATAAGTATTATGGTAATCGTTCATTAATATTTTAATGCTAAAACGATGCTTGGAATACTACGCCCTTTAATTAATTCTGAAAAAAAAGAAGAAACTTTTAATCAAAAATTAACGATGATTCAGAAAGGTCGATAAACAGAAATTTGATGTCAAAATTAAAATCGGTTAATTTCGATTGGCTGGTTATACTGTTGTTAACTATCTTGCGCGCTTTACGAGAAAATATATATTTTTAATCTCTCGAAAAACACGCGGCGATATTTGACGTGTCTGTGTTATGTAATGTAATACGCACGTCTAGGAGTTACCGCGAGATCGTTGATATCCTACGTCACGTTTTGGTTCGAGTTTGATCGAATAATAAACATTGAGTTCCTATAATCACATTTCATCGTGCGTAAAATAGGCATTCATGGTATTTAGCAAATGCGCATTTTGTTACATCAACATAATACACGTACACGACCCGGTCGCGGCTCCCGTTGACCCCGCATAAACTGCAATATAATAGTTATACACATTTACCGGCTACCCTGCCTACCCACACTACATGTAGATAAGTTCCGTTTTACACGAGCGCTAAAATATTTATTAGCCATAAAACACTTCCTAAGATAAATTATATTATAATGCAAATTAATTAAATTGCCTTGTTATGTCGGAAAATCGGAGAAAAAAATAAGATAAAAACTAATCGGTATCGTTGTAGGCAACAACAAATTAATAATTATACAAATAATACATTATTTGGGCTAGGTTATAAGTATATTATATGCAATAAAAATGATAAAACATGAGTGTTTGATTCTATTAGAATTTATCTACAGTAAAATCACCAATAATTTCCAAACTGTTAACACGTCGAATAAAAAATTTATTATTTAAATAATTTTGAATTGTAATATGATGCAATTCATGGACATTTTTTTTCACATCAAATTTATAAAAGAAACATACCATTGCATTCCATATTATCTTTCTCTAGATATTATTAACGTGCGTAATTTCCCAGAAACATAAAACAACAATTATTAGTTGTTTTAGTATAGCTACTTATGTACAGTAATATCCGTTGGTTTGATACTTTGCGACCATAACCGTACATTGGGTATTACCACTTAACACTAGTAACTAGGTACGAACGATTCACGATTGGTGTCTTTCACATGACACAACGAAAGAACTTCACGCGTACCGTAAAAACCACGTGACAAGTCACGAGACCCATCGGTTACACTATCATCCGCTTCTTCACGAAAGTGACGAAACCACCACTCAAACGAACGGCGGTTCGCTTTCGGAGGCGAGAACCATGCCTTGGTGTGACACGGTTCCCGAACTAACTTCTGACCCGGGCTATCGTTTTTAATTGGCCGTTGTTATTGGTCGAATATAGCTCGCCGTCCAACCTAGGGCTACCGAAGTAAGGGCTTCAATAAGCCACCAGACGCTGACCCTTCTGGGACGAAGGACATTCTGTCCTTGGATACGGAGTTAATTTTACGTGGCTGTCTGCTGTTCATTATTCACGACTATCCTGCATACAGGGCGTGGCCCAATCAGCAACAGCGGACTCCCATCTCTTGTAGTACTAATTAGGTTTCGAGTTGATGTCAGTTGATTAACCCGAGGTAAGCCTTTTCCTCTATTTTGGCTTCCTAGGTCGGCTTGTTTGTATCATTTGCACCATCCAGGTGATACTGAGTTCCTCCTGACTTCTGACTTAACTCTAAGGCCTCTCATCAAAACTCGTATAGGATTATTATAGTCGCCTTTTATGACAAGTGGTATTATACTTCTGACGTATTCTTTATCCCCTTTCAGCAGGAAGTAGCTACTTATAAACAGTAGGTAGATGATGCGATTTTATGAAACTTGATTTTTGGAGACAATCCTAATAAAACTCGCAAATGTTCGTAAATTTTAAACCGTACCAAGCTTAAATTTAATTCTAAAATTGTGTTAATCTACGTTATTTATTTATTTAACATAATTATATTTTAATAGTTAAAACTTAAAAACTCATTAAATTAATGTTTAAAATAATATACGTATTTTAAAATAATTTGAACTGTCAATAAAATATACTATTAACTATAAATCTAATGATAGTACTATATGGCCTGCAATATTTTTAATTTTCAGTTCATTTTTTGTACCAGTACAAACATTTCATACACGTTCAGTTCGGTTCAAAAATTTAATTGTTACATTAGTAGAAACAGTAGGAATGCACAATCGCGACCAATATTCTAGTATCAAGTACTATTATAGTTTATAGCATAAGGTAATTAATAAAGATATGTTTTGAAAAATCTTAACCACACGTTATCGTTAATATTTGATTTAAACTTTAAAGTGTGCCATTTATCACAATTTATAATATGTACACATCATATAATATGATTAAATGTTGCTAATGTATCGAATGTCCTTGGAATGAGCGCGCTTAAAGTTATTTGTTTCATTAAGCTAGAAAACTGATAATAATATTCTCGTTCAAATTAGTGTTTTTAACTAACAAAATTTAAAAAAAAATTCTAGTTAAAAAGGTATGTTAATCGAAACCGAATTGTACTCTATATTGAACTCAACTACAGTCGATGACCGATATTATTTATTTTTTTTTTTTATATTTACGTGTCGAATGATATCATAAAATATATTTGATAGGTTTATATTAATTATATTATATTATATTTAAATGGTTGCGTAGTATAGTAAATTTAAAGAGTTTCGATTTCAACGAACTGCGATTACTAAGAAAATGAAAATTAATCTAATCTTAAAATAATTGAACATTTCAATGTTTTTCTGTTGACCTAGAAAATCTGTTTTTATTTATTTTTTTACTGTCGAAACGTTTCCGGTCATACAGTTTCGAAATAAATTTGTGCTTAAGAATCATAATAATACAATTTATAATAAATGATATGTATGTTGAAGTGATTAAAAAAAAAAAAAAAAACTTAGCGATAATGAGTAAAATGCTCATTATGTTAAAAAAAAAAAAAAAAATAAACTATTTAAAAAAAAAATATTTTTTGTTTTTAAAAGCATAAATCGTTAATTTCATGCATCATAATAAAATATTTTTCTAGTATTTTGAAGATTAAAAATTGAATTTTTGATAAGTAATTATTCTTAATTAATTATTAATATTTGATATTTAGACGAGCGGTGTATATAATGGATTTACTTTTTTCAGAGTACTCGTCTGACACTATTACACTTTTGTTTCTCATCTTAAGTTTAAATACTTTTTGTAGCTAATAAACTATTCGTTAAAAATTCGATTTTACCCTATTGAAATGTTCTGAAAAGCATTTGGTTGGTATTAAAGGTCATAAATATATGTTGTAATACAGAAAAGTGAAATACCTTCAAAAGAAATGTAGTTTTGTAATGATTACAAATTATGTATAAGTAAAAATATTTTCATAAGTAACTGTAGTTTTGAAATAATAACTTGTATTTTTCGATAAAAGATTGGAGATAAGCATGCGAATAAAGCCATAATAATGTCTAATAGTTGTGACATTTACCAGGCCATTGAGTATACTTTCAACTTTGACTCCCTCAGTTTGTATTTGCATCTTATTGGCTTTCCATAAATCTTACGAACGCGCTGACGCATAAAAGTTAGTAATAAACATTTAACCATAAAAATGGGCCGTACCCAACTACATAAAATACATGTACTGTGATGAAGTAAAAGTGACCTGACGATGAAAAAAACCTAGTCCGCTCAAGTTTTTGCTCTTCTATAAAAAAAAAAAAAAAGCTTAAACAGTGCCACTGATCTCTAATAATAATATAATACTACCTATTATATAATGTGTTCGCGTCGTACTGATTATGACATTATTGTGTTATGTCGTCGCAGATATACGATACGCTTTAGACAAACCGAACACATTCAACGAGTTGGCCGATTTGTGTACTCCAAGATGCAGACGATATTATTCAATACTTCACTCTGCTCGATCGTTCTCGTCGTTTTGAAACCGTCTTGTGCGTTTCGAACACGAAACAGCGATCCGGCACAAAATAGATAACTAAGGGCTATCGTCTCTCGTGCGGCTCGTGTGTATCATCATACGGTTTAACCGCCGCCGGTTGTACAGGCCATAATAAGTTAATATGTTGTTTTATATTTGTGAAATCCTAAGCCCAGTCCCTTTGTCCCGACAATATTACGCTACTGCAATACTGCAGGCTGGAGCTGTACGATATGACATAATTAAAGTGCGCTCACATAACGTTGAATTAATCTGTAGCGTTACGACGGCGACGCTTAATCCACACGACAAGGTCGCAACGTTTAATAAAGTTTTTCTATATGCACATTAGACCGCGAACTAAACTGTACGCCCAACTCTAATTAGCTATGTGATTCACGAACCGTCGGTTGAACCTGACGCCCAAAACGCTTTTAATCGCTTATTCGCCGCCGTTTTATAGACGACGCAACGCGTTCAAATTAAAACGGTTATAAACTCTGGCTCAGTGGTTTTCAACCTTTTAAGTTTACCGTCCTCTTTTCGCCAAAGACATCCCCCCCCCTCATCACGTTTGTCAGTATCGATTGATTATTTTCGATATAAAAAAAGTGTACCTTTGAAAACATTCGAACAATTGTAGTAATGAACAATGCAAGTATTATCAAAAGTTTTGTGGATAATGACTAATGAGTAACTATATAATTTTATCTCATATACATATATAAACTAATTTTAGTTATTATTTAGGTACTTATGAAACATTATTATATTATGATTTTTTATTTTTTTAGTAACACTAACGCATTAATTTAAATGTTTCAGTTGATTGCAATTTTTTTTGGGACCAAATGCATACATATATTATATGGTTTTTTAGAGCTTTTAGTCCGTATACAGTCGAATTCGCTTATTACGATACCGTATATAACGATTCCAAGCAATGTATTTAGTTGGTTTTATATCTTATGTTTAGTACTTTTTGTCGTTTATAACGATATCGGTTACAATGACAATTCAGATATAGCGATGTTATTTTTAAATGAAAACGGGTTTTTATATTCGCCTATAGCAATTAATAATTCATGCACAATAGTAAATTTGATTTCGTTCGAAGCAATAATTCTGAATTTTATCTTTAACAGATAATGTGCTTGTACGACTTATAACTTGTATATGGTATATTTATTTAAAGTACCGTATATTTCGGAAGTTTGTTTTTATATTGATCAGATGCGTACTTTTGTTTCAGTAAACAGTGATATAAATACGCCAGAAGTATCAATAGCATTAAAAAATATTTCTAATTTTGTTAAAAAATATTATTCAAATTAAAACAAAGCACTATAACAGTTTATTTTTCAAACAAATCGTAAACATATATGTACATTGTACATGTATGTATGTAATTTTATTAAAAATTATAAATACCTTCAATGTTAAAATATGTAATCTTAAATAAAATATTACACTAAAATGTGCTTAATAAATCAATTTTTCAAAAAAATAAAGTTACTTTTTATAATCCGGATATAACGAAGTTCGGTTATAACGATCAGATTCTCTAGGTTTCTTAAAGATCATTATAAACGAATTTGACTGTAATTTAATTGTATAATATTCATATTAATATTATTATTGTAGTCGTCGAACGTCAATTGGCTGCAGAAGATGGACGGGCATGTTCGGTGCATGGAAAACGGCACGGAAAAACACTCGACAGACCTGAAACCCGTTGTGTTTTAGGTACGACACAATCACATTAAATCCCCGGGAGAGCCCTCGTGACATTATTATATTTTTCACGTGAGTAGGGATGTGGCTAAACGAGCCCAGCCAGCTGATAACGCTGACAAACCAACAATAATAATATTTAGTTATTATCGTTACTGTTATACGATGGACTCTTCTCGAACAAGGTAGTATATACTGACTTTATAACAATAACATGTGACGATTGTCCATCAGCCCCTCACCCTAGTAGAACCGATTGTGCAGTCGGTTTCGAGTTGGGGGCCTAACCGCTAGCCCCTTGTTTTTCCCACGATCTCACGACAACTCACGACGTGTGCATCAAAAGTCCATGACGCATGAGTACAATACGTCTATGTACATCAAGCAGGGGTGGAGAACCTATGACACATTGACATACATACTCAACGTGGTACGTTCAATAAATTTTAAACGCACACCAAAATATTTTTATTTTATAGTCAAGTCTTGTATTTAATAGAGAATAAATTATAAATTATGGTTTCTAATTACATTATAGTCAAAGTTTGGAACACACATTCAGAGATTATATACAAACATTTTTAACCACGTTTTGTGAATTGTTTTAACAAATCTTAATTTCAACACTCACGAAAAGCCCAAAATAAATTTTGTATGATGAAACGTCTCCTCAGATCCCCTCATTCCATATTAAGTAAACTTATAAAAAGTCAATAATGAGCACTGGGGACATAAACGTTATTGTAATATAATAATATAATAGTGCTTGTTTGAAGCAACCTGCTTCTGTATAGTTTATCTGATATTTTTTAAGATTGGTTAGATAGTAAGAATTTATATTTAAAAATGTTCCGTAAATTATTTATAAATTAAAATAGTTAATTAATTTAGGTTTTGGTACGAAAGTATTTACTAGTTTAAATAGTTAGTTAAAATAATTATATATTGAATATTTGAGTTTATTGTTTAAAATACGTTTGAAGATCGTGAATTTAATAATGCTCGCAGATTTGGTTGTTTTGGTTATTGATTACCCAACAAAGACAATACGTCAATAAACATATATTTTAATACCTACGTATTAATAATGCCTTCTCTTAAAATAAAACATTTAAAATGCACATTTTATTTTCATGTATAATTTTGGTTTCTTAGCTATAATGATATTTGTCTACATGATCATATGCTTTTCATTAAATTTTATTTATTAGTAATTTTTTATTAATTTATTTTTTGATAAATGTTGTGACTCGTTCGAGTAATAACATATTATTGCATTAATTATTATACAAGATTGTGATTCTTTATACGTAGAAATATACAAATAGTTTTATTTGCGTAAAATACATGTTCTGAAATTAATTAAATTGTGTTTGCGTGTGTGATGTATAAAACGTTTCTGTAAATAGTATTGATTGTTGTATAATAAATAGGTAATAATATATTAACATTAATATACAATAAATATCTAAAATAATACATCAAACATATTTCTCAGTGGAGTATATTTTATGATTATATTCACTTTTCTTTTTTAGTTATAGATATATAAATTTAATTCAACGTATTAAATAAAAATTACAAACATTGTATAATTTATTTTTAGGTTTATGAATTCTGAGTGCAGCTATTGGGTGGTTTCTTTATTCATACCTTCATGTAATTTCTTTATATATATATATATTATAATATTATATGCTTATTTTAAATACTTGTACAGATGGTATATTTCAAATAAATGTTTAAAAAAAAAATATGTTAATGAATTAACGCCATTCAAGGATGTGGGTAGAATTTTTTTCAAAGCAATATTACATGAAAAGTTAGTTTTAATAACAATATTTAACAAATTTAATACAATAGTATTAAAAAATTTCGTGAAAACATTATTTGAAAAAAAAAGATTAGATGACCTTGCAAAGCATGATTAGCTATTGTTATTGGCTATAGACATCATTCTTATTATCTCCAATGTAATATTATGTTTCAATCCAAAATAGCAAACACGGCCAATATAATTGAGTATGCATACATATTGTTGTAGCGGACTCGGTAGTCGGTACTTTTCTTTACGAGAATTCTGCGGTTGGGTTCGTAGCAAAATGTATTGTATAAGATGGTGGTTTTCCTCCGTGTTCGTGAAAACATTAAACTGTATTATTATTATCGTCAAAACGAAAATATGTGAATAAAATTACCATCTCGAGGGCACGTGCCCTTTTTTCGTATTTTTATTATACTTCTAGGTAATTTTGTCCATTAGCAAAACTCGTAAATAAACTGGCAACTCATTTCTGTTTTTATTGCGTGTCGCATATCATTCAGTAGTATCGGTGCAATGAGTTTTCGTAGACGGTTAAGGGGTGACCATAACGAATAACGATCCTTATCCACTGCACTTGTGTGTCACTGGAGGCGATAAAAAAAACGGTACAGCCGGACAATTAAGTATAGCATAACCCGTAAGACGTAAGTATCTTGATGAAATTGGATCGGAAATTAGACCCTATCTGGAAGGTATCACAGAATATAACGACGACACCGGAGTACACCGCAAGTACGTGTAGACTATTTTCTATTCCGTTCGTTGCCAAACACAAATAGTTTTTATACGCTTTAGTTAAATAACTTAGATCTGTAGTATATGGTAGAAATGTTAATGATAATGTTTTTAAGTTTAGTTACAGGTATAAATTACAAATTGATTGTATCACATCGGCATATTATTTTTTATCAACCAGCTATAACGAAGGACATCATCGTAATAGGAGAGAAACGTAGTATGATCATAACGAAAATTACAATAACAGATTGGAAAATGGCTACATCAATATATCAATATAGTGTAAAATAGCCAATTCTGTAGTGTTCGTATAGCAGCACATAGTATAAATATCAATGATGAGTTTAGTTAATAATTTGACAAAGATTTAAGCACATTAAAGATGTTTCCTTTCTAAAATGTTGTCAAACTTCTATTAAAACACTTAAGTATACTATTTAATATAAAAATATTTTGATGCATTTATCCTACATTGGTTATATATTCTATGGAAAATGTTTATTTAAATGGTTTATGATGAGTATATCTATATTATATAATTACATAAAATACTTAATAAGTTTCCATTTCTTATTGAATTTCATTTTGTACTCGTTTTTATTATTATTTTTTTAACAATATTTCAATGGCAATTTCTAACCTGACTTTGTTTATACGAGATTTATATCATGTGAAATGAAAATCGATTTATTTTTACCTCATTTTTAGTCGTTAAAAAAGCATTTAATATGATCATGTTATCTTGAAAAATAAAAATGATATTACTAAAAATTGATGACGTTGGAGTCTATTTAGTATAAAATCGTTCTGAATTTAAATTACTACTTTATTTTTCGAAAAATACCCGCGATCGTGATCACAAAAAGATCAATCGTACGCAATTTGATTCGACTCAATGTACTGATATTAGAAAGTAATTATTTGTTTGCTCACGTTATTAGCATGGTATTGATTACAATAAAATATAATAGCAAAAGCTCCCTTTTACAAAAATAAATGTAATTTTTAACTCTATTTATCCTTCAATTATTCACTATCATAATTTTCTCTAGCACATCTTGCTTGACTCATAAACAAAGACCACTAATTTCTTTTTTTAACTTACTCTTTATTTTAATTTTAATTTATTAACATTAACAAATATTGTTTGTTATTATTATTCATTAGTTTTTTTACTGATGGTTTTCGATCTGAAATATTTCTATATTAATTAATGTAATACATATTCAGTAAATAATATTAGCTATATTTTCATTTTATAATCAATTTGTTTAAATTTTGATTTTTGAAATTTTGAAATTTACTTTCAAACTATTTTATTAAATACTTAGATATTTATGACATTTAAAGAGTGTCGTTTAGCGTTACAAAGTATTATTTTTGTTAAATGAAAATAAATTTTCTAGTAACATTTTAAGTAGATGACTATTTTTGAAATGTGGATGCATCTAAATACCAGTAAAATTGGAATTCAAATTATAGATTTTGAGTTATTTAACTTATGTACTAAGGAAAATAAATTTAAAAAAATAGGTTTGGATAATATCAGAGTTATAATAACATGATAAATATTCTATAATAAATAAATATTTTATTATAGTCATTGGTAATTATTACTCAAGTAAAATAATATTACAATTATTAAATATGATAATTAATAATAAATAGTTACGTATATGTATATTATAGCAGAGAGGAACTTTTTTATAATTTGGATTTTCCCTACCATATATTATATTGTATTCAAAATTGATCCAAAAGTTTTCACAAAAGCTATCTACACACACACACACTGAACACGACATCGAATTTACTCGTATCGTAATTCCGTACGTAATATTTGTTATATGATAATAATATATTCGAATTGCATGCATTTCCCACAGCTAATGAAATTTTGTCGAAACTTTTATCGGGTAGTTTACCGTTCTTCTATCACAATAGGTATTACACTGTTATTATTGGCGCAATGGCATGGGGCGTATTCGCACGTGCCATTTTCGGTATAATCACAGTTCGCAAAAACAAATTACAATTTTTCTTTTATTAAAGGTCCCCGATTTTAAATTGACGGATTTTCACTACAACTTATTGTTCGTGACCAGGTATTTTTAAATCCCACGCACGTTCGTATAATAATATAGGGCGTAACATAAATAATTTATTGTAATAAATTAACTATAAAATTAATTTTTTCCTAATAAATATTTTAAATTTTATTTCCAACACATATAATTATAAACAGGTAAAAAGTAGATAAAATATTAATAAAAAAAAAAAAAAAAAAAAATGCCAAGTAATAATTACAAAAAGTCAATATATTAATCAAATCGATACGTTTGGCAATTTTTTTCCCTAACATCGTGTGTGTACACTGTACAGGTAACACCATATTAGTTGTCTATATTTAAATATAATAAGTACCTATGGTTTAATTCGAAAGTTTGAAGATGTCACCTATCGACACGAAAGCGATATGTAAATGCGTAAATAGCGTAAATGTTTTTCCGAAATATGCATCGTACCATAAGATTACATCTCAATATGTATTTCCTATTGGTGTACGCGACATTTAAATATTGCGCGGGTGTACGTCTATTCCAGTCAAACGGTTTCCATTAAACGTCAAATAATTGTTATATACTTTAATGTAAATAATAATAATTGGTGAGTATGTATACCGTTAAATGGTACATTAAAATTATCGATATTTCTTGTGACCCAGGGCATGAGCTAATGTCTCCGTTTTTATGTGTACGTATACTAACGCGTAAGGGTACCGCGAAATTTACACAAAATGTTTTGTCATTAATCGAAATCAATTTAAAAGTGCCCAGCTGAAACATTAATTGAAAACGTCGGTCAATGATTTAAAACTTTAACAAAAGTTGGGAAGTATATACTATGTTAGCGTGACTGTAAGATTAAAAAAAAAAAGGCTTGTGATATATATTATAGTGAAGCAAGGTTTTTTAAGTCTGTTCAAATGACCTTCTGTTTGATTATGCAGTTAGTTCTTGCGATCAAAAGTGATGTTCAAAGTACATATAATGCATTCAGTTTTTTTGATCGCGAATATTTATCACGAACACGAACAAGTAAGATGATTTATTATGAATATTAAATTTATGCAAATAATTTACTCTTTGATCTATTTAACAAAACTATTAAGACATTTATTTCACAGAGGATACATGCAATTATTTTTCGTATAAAATACAAAAAAAAAAAAAAAAATGGACAGCAACAAATAAAACATATTATTTTATTTTTTAAATATTGCTTGCTTAATTTTATTTTTATGTTTTTATCATTTCAACATCAAATCTGTTGTTTTATTGCTGTTCATACAATATATTTAGTATATTAAACTATATTTATTAATGCATCTAAAGTAATTGTTATTTGTTATATATGTCGATATCTATACAATTCAATACGTTTGTTTTTCACTTGAATATAAAAATATAATAAATATTTTACATAATCTGTTTACTTTATTATAATTAATATGTCTTATGTTTGTAAATTCTTATTTTAAATCTTTAAAGACATTTTAACACGTGATTGTAGCTAGTGTATGATAATTGTACACAGTATCTTACGATTATGAAATTTAAAAAAAATAATTATAATAATATGATTGTTTTGCTATTTTGTTGATAATGTTTTTCACAAATGCAAATTTTTATTTAAATGAAATTTATAATATATTACAATTATAAATGAGTAAACCTAACCTAGCGATTTTAAATTAAAGATATGAAAATTATTTAAGTACGCTGTATTGTTGTAGAGGACTTTTACCGAACGCATTACTCTATGATATTACTACAATATTATATTTACAATTGATTTTTTCGTAGTTAAACTCTCCATAAAATATTACACGAAATATATTATTACCGTAGAAGAAATACGAAGTGTATTAGCATAAAAGTTCAACTATTCAAAATTTTACAGTAATTATTTTTATTAAACCACACATTGAAAAATATGCATTTAGATTTGTAAAACATGATTCTCCACACGGCACATTATTTTAAGCTTGAAACATTACTAAATACCACTCTCTATAATTTAAAATGTGAATACACGTACACGACATAATTATATTAATGTTAAAATATTTTAATATTATTTTTTATATATTATGTACAGTGTACACCATTCACGAAATTAAACATCACAATAGTTTTATGACGGAAAAATAAAATTACTCTAACCATTTGAACCAGTCAATCAGGTCCAATATTAAAACAATATTTTAAGGGCTTGTGGAATTCTATTTAAGAGGAGTCACCAATTAATTCTTAAAAAGTTAAAAAAAAAATCTCAAAAATAAATATTGGTTTACGTTATTTCTATTTTTCAAAGAACACGTTACTACACTCAGTACAGTTGTATGTTTATTATTATTTTTTTTTTAATAACACTATTATGTGTAACGAAGTTAATTTACAAAAATTGTATGATGCTGGGAGCAGTTACAAAGATTAAAGCATAACAGTAAAAACATCACTGTGTGACTTATAATAATTGAACATTCTCGAATAACTTTCAGTGCAAAAAAATTTTGAAGCGCTGTTACCATCGCCGGATGCAATGGTATGATTATTCACTAGGATTGCTTGGGATTTAAGGGGATAGTTATTGATGGATGTACACCTAAAAAAAAATGAAATTATCATTCCCTAGTCGGTGAGACCAAATCGGTTCACGTTTATCGTACATTTTGAAATACTGCGTTGAGGATATGGCGTGTCTTGCGTTGTTACTATCCTCAATATTTCGTCTACCAAGGTTTTTAGCCAATTTCTGAACAATATGTATATTAACATTTTGGACTCTAAATCCGGTGTTATAATATGTAAAAAACTGAGGTTTAAGTGTATCATGCGTCAAACACGTGGCGTAACGTGAAAATTTATAATGCATATACCATATAGATTAATATAATAAAATACAACTTTTCACTTGTCTTTTGTCGGTTAAATAATTATAGTACAAAATCTACAGATACATACTAAGTACTTAATATGCGTATATTGAAATTAATCACACGTAAGCCTATTTACTGAGATTATAAAATGTTATAAATAGTGTTTATTATTGATATGGTCTGTAATTATATTGTAAAAGAGTGCTTAAGTTCTATTTATAAACCTAATTTAATCCAGATTGTTGATAACTGCGAGTCGCTTTTGACGACCTTAACCATGCCATGTCTCGAGAAGAATATTATAATATGGGCACTCGAAAATGACACATTTTATAAGTATACTTGTTGTACCTATTATCACTTTAAAGTTTAAACATGAAAACACTATTTTTATTTTTATCATAAACGCCGCAAACCACTGTTAATTATAGGTTAGCGCACAGCGGATACCGCGTACTTGTCACCTCCGTCAGTAATTTTAATTTTCTAGTCCTAGTCGTGGTGCGTTGGCACGCCAAATTTCGAGTGTTCAACGATATAAGAATTAAGAGTTATGACTTATGACACAACCTGTGATCTTAAAGTGCTTCGCGCGATATTATCTTTAAGGATGTCCTTCTCTGTTCTTGGATTTGCGTATTCTCTATCAGACAAAATGACTATAGGATTACATAATAATGGTCTGAATTTATAGAGTTAATATCCAAGATGGTAAACGGTTATTTGAATAAATGGAAAAATTATAAATACTTAAGTTGGGTAAACAACTAATGCAGAATATATGCATCGTGGAATATTATCCAGGGTTATAGGATAAATGAAGCTTGCGTTTATATTAATAAGAAAAAAAATGTATGCTCTAATAACGCAACGATAAAAGTGTGGCGGAATGTCTGGTCAGTGCACAATGATAACACATATAAAGTGTAGCATTCTTGAGTATTGTAAAAAAGTTTGAATAAAATCCCCTTAAACGCTTAGAGATGTGGTTTTAAAGAAGTAACTGATGTGTGAGCGTGCAAAATAAAATGAAGAAAAAAAACAGTATAATATATACTCATTATACTTAGTAAAAAGAATGACCTTTGAAGAATAATTTGAAGAATACGATTTAACACACATTGAGATATGATGATGAACTCATTTATAAATGTTAGTATAATAGAATGAGAAGTTGATGGCAAAAGCATAGGACAACAAAAACGACATAATTTATTTGTCAGATAGATAGTTTTCTAACTTATAATAAAGTACAGACTATCGTGCTATCGTAGTTTATTGTTTCGCATTTGAAGTGTATTTTCGGACGTGATATCTTTCGAATTATATAAATAATAATAATAAAACCGTTAGATTTTCGTTTATACAAAACACTATAGAAAGTTACAAAAGTTTTAAGATTGGATGTCGTGAATACAAAACGTGTATATGTCGAAAATTCGATTAAAAAGTGTAGTAAACGATTTAATATCATTTATAATGCTTAACTTAATATTTTTTTTTTTAATATTCGATCTAATATAATGCTAAAATCTAATTTAAAAAATAAAAAAAAGAGTAAAAATAATAAAACATAAAATTTATTTCGATAAAAATAAATGTTTGTAAAACAATGTATTAATTTATATTGTAGCTTTTAAAAATGTATTAAAATTTAAAATGGTTAAATATTGTATGGAAATAATTAAATGGATAAGCACTATACCACAACATTTTGAAAGAATTTATGTAATACTAACATTTTGATTTAAAATATTATATGTTGGTATAAGACGTAAAATACATGATAATTCTCATCACCTCACCAAAAAATATTGGCAATAAAAACAAATAAAAAACACAAATTACATAAACTTTATAACGTCTATATTTAGACTCCAAAATAATATATAAATTTAAAAAATACAACTTTGAATAATATTTATTGATATTAAAATCTAATAAGTTTACTACCCTGATTGGCCTAATTATTATGAATCATTACGACGATGGTAAATTTTTAAACTCGTTATGAATACAAAAATTAATCCTAGTTAAAGAACAATTGAAAATTATTCAGCTTCTTATTTATGATCTTTTGAGATTTATACTTTGGTGGTTTGGCTTGGGCATTCGTGTGCATAATGTGTACTTTCCATAAATTTTATAAGGTAAATACTTTTGGATTCTGTTTTTTTTTTCAATTCATTTAAACGATATATTTTAGTATGTGATCAAGCATTACAATGAGCTTTTTCTATCATACACTTAGGTAATATCTATCTTACGTAAGTTCGATATAAAAACGACTGCTTTTTTCGAGTATTTGTTCACACTTAAGATAGTGCACACAACATACTTATAATATAAGTGAAATATGATAAACATAGTTTGAATTTAAATAATAACTATATGATTTGGGTCGTTTTAACTATATGCATTTGTACTAGTTAGTAGTTAGGGCAGAATAGAAATTATTAAAAATGGTCATGTTTGTTAAATACATATTAATATATTTGAATCGAATTTTAAATTTTCTGTTATTTTTTGTTTGATCAACTAATATTTTTCAATTCGATTGCGATGTTAATTTTTTTAGATTTATTTCTTGAACATTGAAATTTTAGATTTCTGCGAAACTTGATTTTTTATATAAATAAGTTATGTATGTATATATTTTTTTTCCCACTGACATTGCTTAATGGTTATTAATCTTAATAACGAATTTAATAGGGTGCAAAATTGGTCTACAGATAATTTGAATTTGTGTTTTTTTTTTTTTAATCCGTCATTTGATTTTATAAATTTTAGCCACTCAGTGTATAATGTATAGTTCTTATAGATTCTCTGCACACGTAATATATTAAAAACGAGATTAGAAACCTGAAAGGTCAAAATTAATCAGTTACGTTTAATATCCTTTTATGATGAACGAACAGTATCATGATTCAATTTAATTATAAAAATGTATTTTACTCTCGTGTTTGTTCATGGTTTAAAAATTTATCGGATCAGCCGTCGGTCTCGAGACATGTAGTTATAATGCATCACTCAGCTATATTTTATTATAATACACGTGACCACTGACCAACGATTACGAGTATTTTGAGTGGAAAAATTTTTAATTTTATTTTTCGAAGCAAAAATACAGTCGCCGAATATTATTAGTGTAGGTAATTAATACTTTATGAATTTAATAACTATATTGGCTAACACTAATTAATACGATCAATCAATTCTATGATAAAAATATGTATTCTTAAGAACAATTTTAATATGGTTTTGATAAAGGAAAAAAAAATTAACAATTTACTAAATAAATCATTACACTGTTGTAAATAATATATTATTATATATTATTAATATGACAGCAGTGTCATAATTCGAAAATTTTTAATCATAATACATATAATTATTATATGATTGATTGATCGTATTAATTAGTATTAGCCGATTATGGTGATCTCCTTGTGTTCTAAGAGTATTATTATAATATGATGTAAATCAGTCTTATTTTGAGTGGTACAATTTTATTAGAAACAAATTTAAAAAGAAAATAATATGGTAATTTATGATTCATTGTATATGCATTTGATTTTTAAACAAGGTCAACATAGGTATGCTTTATTAAGTTTTATTATCTCCCATTATTCTGTGAAACCATTTTTATATTTATCATACATGTATTATAATAATTTACATTAATATGTACCTATTAACTTTGTTTAACCAAATAACGGATACTAGAAAACATAAACTAAATACAGAGTAGTTGTCGATTAGTGTGTTAATACCAAATTTTTAATTATGTAGATGTTGTTATATCATAAAAGGATGGTACTTAGGTGGTACAAATGACAGTTTTTGAAATTATAATCAAACATTTTTACAGTAAATCAGATGAAATTTTTAAAACCAATAGTATATCTAAATCAAAATTAAAACAAGTAGTTTTTAAGTTATTACAATCTATGAATTAACTTAGAACAATAGTCCTTAAAAATAGTTTTAAAAACTATTTAAAATAAGCTTAATATTGGACATAGTATTATAATACTCGATACATTTTTAAAAATTAAAGTTACCATTTTTAATAATTTTTTGTTTTTTATTTTGATTAATCTGAGTTGGAATGTATAATATACGTATAAATTTGACTAACTTGTAAATTACAATACGTACATTGATTTAATTAATACTTTTTAATAATTTATTTAACTCAAAAAATATTTTGTTTATAAGGAGTTTAAGAACTTAATATTTTTAATTGAAAGTTAAAGCAATTAATATTTGACATAAATGTTTAAAGTAGATTATATAAGTGTATTTCAACAGAAACATGAATATAATACACGTTTGAAAAATCCTAATAATTCAAATATTTTCAAAGTTAACAAACAATTTGGAAAATGAATAAAATATATATAGATACTGATCTTTATAGAAAATTATATGTTAATTTAAACAAATATAAAATCAAGAACATTTTAGTAGATTATATTAAAAAGTAAATTTTTATAGTATTTAGTATAAATTTTAATATATTAGCATGTAATTGTAATATTAATCGATATTTATTTTTATTTATAATTTTTGAAAACATTTTTTTAAATATATAATATAATTAATTAAAACTTATATATTTAACCTCATTAGCTTCTAACACAAGCTAATCTTATTAGAGAAGTATTGTATTAAGTATCTTATTATTTGTAGATAATTTTGTCGTGATATTTGATGTATAAATAAAAAAAAAAAAATATGTATATAAGTTGTTGATTAAAATATTCAAATCATCATAGTCTTCTTATCATCCCAACGCATTACTAATTGTAGATGTATTATCCTTATATGCAAATTTAAATAATAAAAATGATCGTATTAACAATCTACTGAAAAATTGTGGTTTTCATTTAAAATTAAATACTAATCGCAATAGAACACTTATTAAATGGTATATAAAAAAAAAATGTAATTACTTATTTGAAAATATAAGTTATCAGCATACTTAAAAATTTAGGATCAAATAGCAAATTGTTGAAGAATAAAGGGGATGAAATTGCTTGGTATTTCATTCTGCAAAAATTCTTCCACATGCAAATATCGAATTAAATATTATTTGAAACGTATATTGCACTGACGATTTGTATCTATCCCGCGAAAAGATGAGCATAAAAGTCCATTTTTCAGATATTAGCACATAAAATATATAATATTACTACACTATTAATTATAATATCGATTATGGTATTTGAACGTTGATGATTATTATGAACAGGAAATCGATACCAACAAAAGAGTTGTTCTTGATTTTATGTAATAGTTTATAAATCCGCACTTTTGCCAATTATCTTTAAATAAGTCTTGATAATTATCTTATTATTTACGCGCCCGATAAAATGCGTTTTCAATAATATGTGTTGTTATTTATTTGATCGTGACTTTCCAAAACGCTCTGTCTTCCGTCATAACCGCAGCCATTCACTTTTCCAAAGGTCACGCGAGCAATAAAGCTCGTACATGTACATTGTTAATGTAGGAATATATGTTATTTTTCGATGATAATTATTGGCAGTGCAATATACATGTTGTGGTGGTGTAGCTTTGATTGGGTACTCTGACCGCAGTGGTGTGCACTGCCCTGCTGTACGGTCGACTGAAAACACACGAAAAGGAAAAGTTTTTTTTTTATGTCCGTGAAAAAGAGTGGATTAATAGAGTTGAATGTAGGTTGAATACGAAGAGTAATGCTGTAGCTTGATTGTCGTATAGCACACACATACACTACCGGCCACTACCTAAATAATATTATGATATAACTGGTATACTCGTACGAATTTAATGATCGATTATTCGATATGTTATAAATAATAATTGAAACCTGTAACATTAAGTATTAAAATGTTCTTATTTTCTTTTTTTTAAATTTTATATCGTTATATTAAATATAATATTATAAGTTATTAAATTATCTGTTGTATTGTCTACTGTCTATTATGTGTTATAGAACACACGTCCGCGGTTAATTCAATGAACGCATATTCTTAACACATTGGGTCGTAGGAGAGAATCGGGTAATTTTTTTTTTTTTTTTGTTTAAGGAGGAATACTATATCACTATTATCAATTACTATTTATAATAAAATAATAAATGTTCATACTTTGCTTAAAAAAATAAATCGAAATAATTTTAAAACATAATATTTTAACATATATACATGTTAGGTTATTCCGTCAATATTCTGTACCTATAATATATTATTTCTGCATATACGTCGATATAATCAACGGTTAGTAATTTTTAATTTATATTTAAAATTATGAGTGGATCGTGGAGTGTATAGGTCACAATAATGTATATTGTGCTTAAAAAAATGTTTCTTATATTAAGTTTTAAGGTTGAGTACCTATTGAACATAGTTTCTACTTTCTTGGTAAACTATTTAGTTAGATTATAGTTAATACTTATAATACTTATACGCTAAAAATAGGAGATTATCAATACTTTCATTAATAATAATTAGAAAAAACTAATGAAAATCAGCAAAATATCTAATCACTTTAAAATTTTTTTTTTAAATAATATTTTTAGTTTAAACTTAGAAAAATATATTTATAAAGAGTTATTATTTCACAAAATACTTAAATTAGTATTTTCTAGATACACAGTTTTAAAATATTTTAGAACTCTTTGACGTATTTTTTTATTTTTTTTTATATATATACGAGTATATAATATGATTGTAATTGTCAGTTATTGTTTATTTATTTTAGATAAATACCAATTCATTATTTTACGACTAAAAACTTAAGAATTTAATGCTAAAATATCATAATATAATCAGATAGCATTTAGAATTTTTTTTTCATAATGAAAACAATATTTGTTTAAAGGTTTAAAATCTAATAAGTAAATAAAATATGTATCGCATTTAAAAAATAATTATTATTTAAAATTACAAGTTCTTAAGTTGACTTATACGGCGATGATATCGAATAGACTTTATCATTACGCAACCACTTGTCTAACGTAATATTTATGGGATATAAAATTTAATATCAATTTTTTGCAATTGCTAATATTATATATCTTTAGTTTTTAAATATTTTATCGAAATTATGCTCGCATACATTTCAAAGCTCTTAAAACATAATTTTTATAATGTTTTATAAGTACTCGACAATATTTATGCTATTATTAAATAACATTTTTTTTTTTATCTTAGAATTACATCGTAACGGCATAATATTCTATGTCGAGGACCTGGTTCATAATTAATATATTACACAGAGTGATTCATCAAGCATACTCACCCCATTTTTTTATTATATTAATTAATTTATTAAAATCATGATTTTTGGTATTTTTAAGTATACTTTATAATTTATTATTTCATTTACGTAAATTATTTCCTTGTAATGATATCAGTTTTTTAAATAAATGAAAAATCCCCATTATTGCCAGTAAAATTAATAAATTGTTAATTAGTTACTCTTTTGAAAATATTGAATGTTAATGTATTTATATTTAAATTCAAACTAGTAGTTTTTTAGTTATTTACTTTGTATCAATGATGATATGAAAATAATTAAGTTATTATTTATATCAGTACAACAATATTGTATAATTTGCAAAAATAATCGCGTAAATAAATACTGTTTCTATTACTACGTACTTCAGCTGTTTTATATTTTTGTGAATTAAGGACAATAATGTTTAGTTTATATACGATATTTTAATCATTATAAAATTGCTTGTTTAAATT
The DNA here is from genome assembly GCF_002803265.2 of Melanaphis sacchari. Taxonomy (NCBI): domain Eukaryota; kingdom Metazoa; phylum Arthropoda; class Insecta; order Hemiptera; family Aphididae; genus Melanaphis; species Melanaphis sacchari. Next base: position 7,387,232 of record NW_020271335.1, read on the forward strand.
TTGATTTATATACATCAACATTTTCAAAAAAGTCTTCTTATTAACAATTTATAGTGAAGTAGGTTCTCGTTTATTAGACATAAATTTATATCGCCTCATAGCCTTATTGGTTTTGGAATCTACACAATTGAAACATCAATCTTAAGGAGAAGTATAATTTAAATTATTGAATTAATTAATTTTCATGGGAAAATTAATGGGGTAAACATATATAATTTTTTAGAAAAACAAAACATGAAATTTGCCGTGCACCTATAATAGAATTTGGTATACCGAATAATATATTATGGTATGACATAATATCGTCGGGAGTCGCGATCCATTAAACAGATTTGTGTACATGCGCATGCTTAATATAAAGGATGGACGTCTTATCGTCTACGCTGTAAGACGAATTTTATAATCAATTTGTCGTCGATACGTCAATCGACTTAACATTGTACACTCGGGATTATATTTTTAGTGCGCAACATGTTTTTGCTTTTTACTGTTATCGTGCTGTACATCATTATCATTGTACTCTTCAATAACGTCGTTAACACCTTGTCGGGTAGACACACAATAATAAAACCGATGTGGCGCATGTGAATCTAAATAACAAATCATTTAGTCCGAACGGTGTAGAACGTTTAAACGTACCTTTACACTCCGATCCGTTTGTTTAATGTGCGTTTGGGGTGCGTTATTTGTGTATATCAATAGTACATGTAACACTTGGTTGATTTCAATCAATCCTACCTTAAGTCACATAAATGCACAACGAAAAATGCCAGTTGAAAATTTACCGCAACAACCAAAAACAAATTAAACAACGAACGGCGGCACTGAAGACAATTTGATAAACGTAAAAAAATAATAACCGTCGAATAATTAAATCTAAATACTTATATTATAATAGACAATTAGTATAATTATTTTCAATCTTAAAACGTAACCGACATTAAATTATACTTGAATATAATATATTTCATAAAATATCAGAATCAGATGATTAAAATACAGCTGGATAATACAGGGGTCGGAGTTCGAGAGAGCCATGACATGAACGATTAAATCGTGTATTTCTTCAGCATTAATGATAAATATCTTTTTAATTTGATTAAAGTTTGGAGAAAATAACAAACTATTATGAGAATCTATAGTTAAATGATGATATAATAATGACGGACAAACTTATATTATATCTATAGGGATTAAAATAAATTAAACGTTTTACAATATTCGATTTTATACCATAATTCATAATATAGTCAATTTGTTTCTCATTTAATTTATTATTAAAAATATAAATCATATTTTCGTAATGTTTTGATAATTTGTTTGTTTAAATAAACGGGACAAGCTAATTTTATACATTAAAGAAACAATCACAACATAATATCTTAATCTATATACAAAATAATATTGAAATAACGTTAATTAACAAAAAAAAAAAAAAATAATTAAAAATAATATGTGCGTATTTAGGAATGATTGTTTTAATTGGCTAATTTCATCATATATGCAGGACTGGCTCATTGTTATATAAATAATTAGTTGTATACATTGTAACGCAGAATGAAAAATATTATTAGAAATTAGCATAAGTAACATTAAAACATTGACTTTACCTAATAGATTTGAAGCATCAAACTTCCTAAAAATAAATTATAATACCAGGTTATATTAACAGGTTATAATACCAGTATGTAACAGTGTGTAGGACACTTTTCATTCAAAGCATAATGATTTTAATTTGGTATATGCACTTGGTAACATATTAGATCATCGAATGATAACGTTTTAATAACAAATAAAATGAATTTTGAATAGATAGGTAGTAGGATTTTTGGTAAAAAACTAAACACAAGTTTATAATTTGGTCCCTTAAAATGTACAAATATCTATAATATAATTAAATTTTTAATAATTATTTATTATACATCAATATAAATTAGCAAATTATCGATTATATACGGAAGCTTTATTACCGTGTTGAGAAAAAAAATATTTCTAATATTATGTCTCATAGTTTTATTTTTACTTGATGATGAGTAATGAAATACTAGTATACAGCTACAACTTTTGCTTTATTTCATAAATTATTTTGTAGAAAAAATTTATAATTGTAAACGTAGTTAATAATAAGAAAAAAATATACTTACTATATATATATACATATATTTACATAAACAGATAATCAAGCCTTTTTTGTAAGTATAATTGTTGTTTTCGTTTAAAAGGGAAAACTGTCGGTCTCTACATAATTAATGGAATAAATTAGAGAACTACACAGTTTTTCTTAAAGTAATAGGTTTTATTGATTGCTATGAAACAACTTAAATAACCTAACTTATTATATTTAACGATTACTAAATAAAAAATATTTATTTTTACTATTTAATACATCCGTTCGGCGTTCACCCAACTTTGCTAATTGTATATATATTTATCATTATGTGTACCTAATGCAGCGTTTCCCACTCTATAAATTTTACGAATGTAACTGAGGAGGTCCACAAACTCCTCATTATTTTTGTTTTATTTTTTATTTTATTTTATTAACGGGCATATTATATCCAATACATAATTAATTTATCATAAGATAACAAGCTTATAATATAATTTTAATAATAGCAATTAAATATCATCAAGTGATATGCATTATTTTTATTCAAAAGTAATAAAAACAATTAAAAAAACTAATAATTTAATACAAAATTTAACCAAAAATATATTATTTAAAATAAATGTATAATAATGATATTTATTTTCTATTTCTTATTTATTCTCATTGATTTTTACTAACAATTCAAATAATTTCACGATGTACTCGAAGTAGTACAATATATAATAGTTTAATAGCAAATAAAAAATGTCAACATATTTATGTAATGACTTAATCACAGCCAAATATAAGTGACTAGTTTAACATATCAATAATATTATGCTGCATAATATTTAAATAATAATTCTTAATGACTAACAGTATATTATAGTATTGAGGTAAATGGTAATGACATTTAAAAATCAAAACGATTTGTGTTACTATGTAAAAAATACAAATTCATTAAGAAAATAAATCATTACGCTTATTATCTGTTATTAATTTTTGTTTTTAGGTTGGCTAGCAATTTTTTTATCTTTGAAGAATTCTTAGAGTAAAATTTCTGGAAACGTCGCGTTTGCCAAAAATAAGTCAGAAAATCGAATTTCGTATATTATGTACATTGTACAATATACTATTCTTAACTGAATAATTATGGTATTTTCACGACAATCACTTGCAGTGTATAGTACGCTTGAGCGTCTTTATAATCAATCAATAATGTATGTGTTAAATAAAATATGAATATTAATGTCATTTGTGTTTATTTCTCAATTATTGTATGGCTGTGTTTATTTGATATTTATCAATCAATAAAAATTTGTATTTTATTTTTATAGTAACAAGACATTATGAAAAACATATATTTAAATGATTAAGGCATAATAACATGTACTCCTTAATAAAAGCATAGATTTGAAAAAATATACTATAACAATATAATAAATGATTTCAAATTTGTTCTGGTACTTATAATAAATCTGAAAGAAAATTATAAAATCTATAGCTACAAATGATTAAAAAATAATAACAGTATTTAAATTGTTTTGTTTTAATTCTTAGATGACACTTAATGAAACTTTTTTAATGCATAGTAGTAAGTCTCACGAAATTCCTTTTTGGGGTATGGTGACATGCTCAAAAACCAAAAATCTAATCTCAAAGCATTTTACTATTTAGTCTATGTGCTTATGTCGATTTACTTCTTCGCTATAATCAATAATTAAGTTCTTCATAAAGACTTCAAATACACACATTTAATAAGTTATGTAAGTTATGTTACACACAATATTTGTTATTCCGTTGCAATTTAATTCTTCTAGCGACACGTCAATAAACCGATTATCCTCCTTACAGTTCTAGGAATAGTTTATAGAAGACCGAGTGTAGCCATGTTAATAATTGTTAATAATTCAATAAACATAATATAATACTTTATACATACTGATTATATATTTAATAGGTACGTATGGATTATAAATAAGACTAATAAACGTTATTTCTAAAAACAAAGTCATAGATAGGTGGTAATCAATGAAACTTGAAAAATAACTTATTATAAACAAACAAAAGTATACATTTACTTATTTAATATATAAATACAATAAATGGTTTAGAAACAGTAGTAGTTTATATTATATTTATAGATATCATTATTACGCTTAAATTAAGGCTTGCTTATAAAAGATTAGATTATAATATTGACATTTTTCATCGCCATTGACTTTAACTAATAAAAAAACATACGCAACATTATTTTTAAACAATATTTTCTTAGTTTAAAATTGTTTTATCCTATTATTGGTATTTATTTAGATGCCCTTAGAATTTGAATTCCTAAAATCTTAAGTTTTTCTATCGAAAATAAAATAACACATCAAAAATTATTTCTAATGTTTTTTAAGCATAAATGAAAAAATTCTCAATCGATTAAATACGTGTCAACCATATATGATCGTTTATTAATTTTATGTATTTACTTTAATTATTTTTAAGTGTTATATTTGTATATTCACAATGTTTTACTCAATTAATATTTGTATAATATATACTTACTGTATAAATAATTGAAACAATAACTTCATCACCAGAGTAATTAATCCAATTTTTATTCTATTCATACGGAAGACTTGCATCAATTTTTAATGATGTTATTCCATCAAGGTCCAATTTCAGCATTGAGGAATTCAAATGTTTAAAGCGTGTGAGCAAAAAAACATTGGTTGGATATATATAATATATCAGTTTCTATGTATAAATAACTGAATTATTAGCATTGGAAATATGACAAAAATACTAAGGATAAACATTGAGGCAATCTTGAAGTTACTAAACTGTACGTTATTATAAAGTGAATTATTACTCTAACAAATTTTATTTTAATTTTGTAATCAGGAAAAGTTTCAACTCATAATAATTGTTGATTAATCAAAAAAATACAAAATATCGTTAAAATCAATGGAATACTCGTATTGAGTATTTTAAAAAATGAAACAATTTGAAATTAAAAAAAATTATTTAAAAACGACAATAATAAGTATTTAATTTGTTATACTTAGAAACGATACAAAATATGAATATATTTTATAATCTAGTATCTTATAAGTTTACTTATACTCAAACTTGTAACGCGTAACATTAGAAGTAATCGTATGTAGTATGAATGGCCCTTTTGCAGTGTTTTTGAAGTTGGAAAACATCACATGACATTCTGAACATAAAGATTTATTCAAAAAATGTATATTACAACCATTTTATCACATAAATATTTATAATAGAGAAAAATGTTTCTACGAATATTTTTTTTAATATTTAGGGTCAGTTTTTGGAGCTAACTTTAGAAATTTAAAAAGTAACTTAAACTTTTTTTGTAATCCTAACGTGAACATTTTTTGATTTTTAAATAAAAAAACTTATGTAATAAACATTTTTTTTTTATTATGAGTATTTTATTAGTATATAATTAAGTGACTGTAACATACATTTTGAATCACTCTGTATATGTATATTTATATAGTATTTATATATATTTGTAAATTATCAAATACTACAAAACTAATTACTAATTCGTTTAGGTAGATTAGGTTACTTATTTGAAATGCATATTTATTTCTAAATCAAATCATAAAATGTATAGGAAAAAAAATCTCCTTTAATATATACAATTAAAAATATACGCTGTAATTCAAAAGAGAAAAAAAAATTAAATCCATATCAAAAAAATCAACGTACACGAATCATGCAAAAAAATATTTTTTTTTTTACTTTTGCGGGTAACAAGTGTTAAAATAATCGTCTTTTTTATGTATAGGTGACTGACGTAAAACGTGTAGCGCAAATATATTTTTTCTGTAAAAAATAAAATTCAGTTACTTTAGAAAGCCCTTGAAACACATCACTATTTAAATTATTAATACACATTGTACGCGTTGTTATTTATGGTCTAACACGTATTACGCATTATTTAATTTAAACGTAGTTTGAATTCATATAACTATTGGAGACGCGTGCGAAAACGATCGTTTCGCTACAGAATACTTTTAACTCTCAGACGTCTGAGTAACAATTTGAATATTCGATTTGAGGTGTTTCCACTACGAGCTTATTTAAAATATTCTGTTAATGTTAATTTCAGTCTGTATACGCACACTGAGTTGTTCTAAAATACATCGAAATTCGCGATGGCGATGAGTACCTTCGATTCGCCGGACGACGACACACACGTACATACACACACACATTATACTATACTAATTATATTATGTTCGTGATACGAATAATTATGTGCGCAATTCGCTAATTAGATCATTACGTAAACCATTGAATTTTCTAGAAAACGTTAGCGATAAAACATCGTTATACGTAAAATGTCCGTGTCTATGTATATTGCACAGGGTGTGACAACAAAAACCGACATTATAATAATATATCAACGTTTACTCGGTATTTAAGTCTCTTCTGATCAACAATAGTAATAATAAAAAAAAAAAGAAAATGTCAGTTTAATAATTATTTATTTTTTAGTATATTACTTATTTTTATTATCGTATGAGTATACATAATATTACCTTTATAGGTTGTTAATTACATTTCAACACTTGTCGGTTTTTTTTCGTTACGTCGTGTATATTATGTGTGGTTTAAATTTTAATACAACAAACAATCGCTGATAAACGTGCTTGAATCGCACAACTCAGCAATAATACACGTCATAATTTTTTTTTTTTTAATTTATACTTAGTAATAAAAATATATACCATTCGTTATATATTATTATTAAGCAATAAAAATAATATTATTAAATGTGATCCGCGAAGTCGAAGTCGAAAAAAATTTCATAGATATATACATAATATATATACACACTTATACGCGTGTCAATAATTATTAACGCTAATTATTATTAGTATTGGTCGCGTATACATTTTGTCGAAAGCGACGGGTTCTTTTCATTAATCTAATACATGGTTGTACTTACTTATTTTTACATCACACAACTTAAAAATCTAAACAATTTTGCCAATACTATGTTTAACTTTGCAAGACTACACATCGAAAATATTATATCCTTCGGAGTTTATTTATTTAATAATTATTATGTTGTAATGGTTATATTTTATATTAAACAATATGATTCACCAAATATGCTCTCCCACGTTTTTGAATTTGATAATAAATTCATTCGAATAATGTTTTTTGGTATGTTTAAAGTTTAAATAAACTTTAATACATATTTTCAAATTCTTGAGATATTTTTTTTTTTATAACAGTATCATGTGATGATACAAACTTTATATTTTTCAAATGAGAACTTTTCTTTTTTATTGTAAATTATCCACTGAATAATTTGCATTGACATAAATAATTCAAAAATTGAACTAATAATTTTTTAGTTATCAAAAAATTTATAATAAAAGTAATAAACTTTAAGAATGATTTTACAAAAATGTAAAATATTGCATCTAGTATTGTTTATACTCCCACCACATTTAAAAATGAATATAAATTACTAAATTTTTGAAATCACCATAGCCCCCATATCTCCCAAACCTATTATATATTACGAATCTATTATCGCTAGTATATAAAGATAAATAACTCAAAATCTGATTTTGATACATCATTTTCAGAAAAATATCCGCTTAATAATTTACATTAGAAATAGGAAATGCTCTTTTGAAAATATCAAAAGAACATAAGACAGACATTGAACAGCATAAAATAACTTCATGAATTTGAAAAGATTTGAACTTTAAGTAGATATGTTAAAAAATTCCAAAACTCAAATTTTGGATTACTACAATATCGAAAAAAAAAGGATTATACGCTTGGTGAATCGTCCTGTATATTTTTTTTTATCTATGATACAAGTTACGGTCAAAGTAAATTCGTAATTGTTAAAATTGAACTTATTAGACATATTTATAAGAAAATGAAAAAAGATTACAATATTATTATAGACATTAAATTAAACATGGTTAATGTAAATGAGACACATATCATATGATTTTTAAAACCTCAAAGTAATTTAGATTCTTTGAGTCTTAATGATTAATGAAATAAAATTATACACGATTAACTATATATTAAAATGTACAGTTTAGCATAAATTCAGATCTTATATATAGACACAGCAATACCAACACATAATTATTATTATTTTACGTTTCAAAAGTATACCCAACGCAATAAAATTATGTAACAGTATCATATAAATGATCAGTATTATTTATAAGCAAATATAATGCATAATTTGCCAAAAATCGTGCGCTGTGCCATATCTGTAAAATTTTTTTTTTTTAATGATTCGATGCAATGAAATAATTAGCAGCTTCATTAGTAATTATGAGCAGTAGTCATTGTGTACGTAATGATTTCAAGACATAGACTGTATTACTTTTTTCTGGCCAATATACGTACACGAAAAATTATTGCAGTTTTAATACGATGAATTTTGTATCGATCGAATTCTCCACTTTGTCAGTAAACATGATGCACTAGTACATTGTAGGTATACCGCCGAATGAAATAAAACGACATTATTATTATTATTATTATTATTTTTATTATCATCATTTATTTCTGAACGTTTTTTTTTTTTTTTTTTTTGTTATTCGACGCATTGCGTTCTGTACATCGCGTGCCGACCGGAAAAAAATGTGATTTTACTTTTTATATCTTTGCTGATCAATCAACACACAATTTCCTGACAAACAATTTAATTCGGAAATCGCGTTTCAAATGGGGAAAAGTATTTTTTCGCTTAACATATTTATTATTATTATTACGCTGCATAGCCCGCGGGGACGTCTATACAAAAATCATACGTATTAATGTTTCGCTGTCTCACTCACATATCTCGTCGACAGCGCAGGTCGTACAAATAATATAATACGATTATTATGTTATTATGGTAGTAATTATTGCGGTACGACCGGGTTATAAGAGACGTAGGTCACAGCGACCTTGAAAACACGTATTATTTGTTTATTTATTTTATTGCACTTGCGTGACACGATGAATATTACGTTGACTTAAACGGTAGTTTTCTAACTGACATCGCGTACCTGTAAAAAAATCTTTGTTTTTTCAAAAAACATGAAACAATTTTTGTCGAAAAATCAATTGAAACGATTATAACGATGCATACATATTACACATTATTATAATCATATGGTGTTACGATTGATGATTGACGTCATTTACGTAACACGCACACTTATACCTGAACATACGTCACTGAATCGAACTTTCAGCATTATTTTTGTATACGAAATTCTCTGTATAAATATTATGATAATTGTTGCGAATGGTTTGTGATTTTTATTTTAAGTTTCAAGTATGATTGTTTAAGCTTTGCACCCGTCATTCGTTTTCTTCGTATATTAACTGTTAACTGAAATTATCAATACATCCGTACGCTTAACCATATTTGACTTTAGACACGTTGAGATTAGTTTCGATCTATCCAAATCGCGATTTATTTCAATATCCTTTGAGTGGCTGCAGTAAAATTGCTATACTATTTATTATAGCTACACTAGGCACGCACATAAAATAATTTATTTGTTAATTTGTTATTTGATTGATTGAGCAATAAGTGCTAAAAGAAGGACTATATATAAGAAGTGTCGAAAACATAAATTATCAAAACATAATCTATACATGATCTATACAAAGTATAATAATTTAACAAAATCTATTCCGTGGTCATATAATTTTTGGAAGTTTAGACGATTGTGTTGGATGTACTGTTAATGTTATTATACAACGCTCATAACTGTACCGTATTTTTACTATGTATAACTTTTTATTATTATAATGTTCAAAATATATTTCATTATACTTATCAGTATACATATCATATTCATAAGAGTATTATACAGATATATAGGTTAAGATTGTTTAAAAAATATAATACGTAATATTAATTAAAAATATCAATCGTGCGTAAGCGAGTGTTATAATATTATATTATAACAGTGTGATTTACATATTTGGTAAAGCGATCATACTTTACTCACTATTTTTTGTTGCAGTAAATTTATTAAAATTTTGAATTTTAAAATTAATAGTCATACCAATAAAAAGACTATACTTTCAAACATTTAATTTTTTTTTTTTTTTTATGAATTCTTAGTAGTGCCCGGTGGCAATACAGGCAATACAGATATTTCTTATTTGGATGTGATCTATACGATCTTTTACTGTAAATTATTAAGAAAATATTTATTTTTTTGTTCAAATGTTGATGCATAAATCGAAATTCTAACATGTAGTTAGACGCAAAAAGATAAAAAGAAAAATTATCTGATTATCAATGTTGATAAAAAATGTGATTCTTATTTAAAAAGAAATAAGTTTGTATCGAAAAAAAGACAATCCTTAGATTAGGTATTGTATACAATTTAAGTATTTTTAAATTTAATTTTCAAATATATTTAAAAATTTCGAAAATCGAAATATGAATTCATGGATGATCAAATTTGTAAATCATTCTGTATAATATATATCTCGCAGGCCGCGGCTATAAAACGAAAACTACAACAATATTAATAATAGCTACAAATTACGATATTATAATATATACACGGACTATATCTGGATGAATCTGACGCCGTTTCTACAAATCATGGCATACGCGCAGGGTAGTAAGGTCATGTATGAAAATGTAATATATTATCGTCACCGGCAGGTGACAATGTAGACGTGTATATAATTAACTATCATACAACACGAAAAATGACAAAGAAAATATAATAATGATAATATTGATTTAAATAATAATGACAGGAAGAAGAACAGTAGTAATGTAAAAGCCAAAGAATATACCACGAATTTCGTAAACGTATATAGGTACACCGCACACCTGTAGTATAAATCGCGTGCGGATTACAAGTACTTACGAACTTATCGCTCAGTAAATCACGTCATCGTACAGAGGATTAGGTCCTGGTTGATTAAATACTTTCAGACGCTTCAGTTGTCGTTCATCTGGCTGAAACCGAAACCGTAATCGGATGACTTAACCCGCACGCAAGTACAGAGTGTTAAAGATAACGTGCGCGGCGTCAAGGGTGGAGGAATTTCAGTTTAAAAATGGACATATTATAAAATAAATATTAATTTTTTTCAGTTTTTTTTTTTTTTGTCACTTTATTATCAGTTTTAAATATAACTAAGTACGCGGACACGATAGGTAATCACGGTGTAGAGTAAGATGGCTCAAAAATTGCATTTTAAATATTTAAACCTAAACCTGAGATTTAATTTATATGGCATAGCAAGTAAACTATAACTATACTGTAATAATACTATTAATATATATATATATGTTTATATAAATGCTTTGGTAATAACTGAAAATAAATGGCCAAAAATATCGACAAAAATAGAAAATACGAGTATTTTATTATTGAGAAATACTGTACAGTTACTTGCGAATAATGCTATAACATAATTAAGTCTTTGAGACGTTATTCAATAGTAGTACAATAACTTTTTTTTCAATTAAAATATTTAAAACATTTTAGCTGAACGGAGGTAAAACTTATTGTGAATATTGGCTTTTTGCAAAACACGAACAATACGAATAATCGCAAAACAAACTAGTGCCGTGAAACCCTATAAAATACTGATTCGCAACTCGGCTAATGCGTATTTTTTTATTATTATTGTTAACTATTACATAAAAAAAAATCACAAATAACGTAGTACTATATTATTATGTAAAATTATCATTATAGGTATTAAGATTAACTAATTTAATGGTAAATTATTATTTGTTTAAAATTTAATATCATAAGATATAACTACTTGAAAAATCTTTATTTGTTGTAAATTTATTATTATCATATCAATAAAAAAATACATTACGAAAATTGATTGGTTGAATAAGCAATTTTTTTTTTTTTTTGGCGTATTAGATTTAATTTCTATGTGATTAATATGAATTAATTTCATAATTTGATGAGTATAATATCGAAAATTTTTAGAATTTTAATATTTTTTAATATTTAGAGATTTTAATTGGCATATTTTCTGACTTTATAATTTTTTTTGTATTTATTATAATTTCAATATTACCTTAAACGTAATCGTATTGTTAAAAACTTCATGATTAAAAATAAACCTATAAATTCGAGTTTTAATTTAATTCACAAACAATTATATTTTATAACTATTCGAAATAAAATAAAAGGAATAAGAAGTCGATTTGGCCACCTTTAGATACTACTAAATTATTTTATAAAAACAAATGTTTTATGTTATATTCATTTTCATACATAATTTATATTTTTATTTTGGTCATATATTTTTTGAAAATGAATAACCTTAACAGTCATTTATGTGTTTTTTTAAATTTTTTTTTAAGTGAATAATTGCAAATATTTGCATGCATAATGTATATTCAGTATATTTTTAGAACATTATTACAACTTATGTCGATGTCACCACATTTAAATAAAAAAATTTGCGTTTAATATGATACCATTGTTATACAATTTACATATATTATATATTGTATTTTATTTGATCATTTGTCTAATTATTATAATATTACTTCATAACTTCATCTTATTAGAATATTTTAATATTTTTACATTCATTAATTAATAAATATATGAATTTCATAAAAAAGTTTATTATATTATATAAGTATAAAGATTGGGAAGCTTTTTTTAATTTGTAGGAATGTATGAAAGGTTATGAGTTTATGACACAAAAATCAATTATCATTAAAACAGACGGACGATAATATTGTTGGTAAAAAACAAACAATTAAAATATGATAAACATTATATAACTACAATAAAAACGGATAAAAATTAAATATTTGAAGTTATCTATTAACCTGTTATCGATAATTAGTACAAAATAGATTAAAATATATATATATATATATATATTTATATTTTACATATTATATTCCAGCAATTGTACTGATAAATAGGTACATATAAATTTAAAAAAAAACAATGATTTGTGTATAAAACTTTTCTCTTCGACTTCCAGCTAAGAACATTTTAAAAAATTACTCAAATTAAATTTTGAAACTTAAACTTATTTTGTCAGAATTTAAATAACAATACAAAAATTAAGATTTTGTAATAACTGCAAGTGTCAATTACGAAAAATGTGTTTGATTTTCGAATTTTTAATGTGTTATTAATGACGTAAAACTTTTTTCATTTATACCTTCACTAAAACGTATATTGACTACCTAATTAAATATATTAAATTATAAACAATGTTTTTTATTTTTCTATTTGTGCATACAATATCTCGTACATATTAAATTTTTCATGATCCCATTTTGTACGAAAAATCGCATAATATTTATAACCATGTAAAAAATTGTATTTCTAATAATCACAAGTAATATTGCGTTATAAAAATATCTTTGCTAAAATTATGCGACGAAAATAATGTTATACAAATTAAATTAATAATTTATTTTTATTCTGCGTATAGTTATGTTTGAAAAAATTATTTAAAATTAAAATGATTTAAAAAGTCAAAACTATAAGAACTATAAAAATTCTGACGCTAGCTACAAAGTGTATTTTGAAAACACAGTAAAGTCGATGAATTCACAGTTCATATGAGTACGAGTATATTTAATATTTTTAGAAAATTCTGTAACAAATAATTAAATGAGCTTATTAGTCTTATGTTGAAATCGAGTGCGATTGTTGTAAGATAGAATTTCGGATTTATTCATTATCCTTATCCACTAACGCAGTGATAATAAATCGTGAGCAGTGCACAGGTTTCAATTATATATTATCTATATCTATATCTATATCTATATCTATATCTATATCTATATCTATATCTATATCTATAT